>NC_034599.1:104707803-104729631 GCF_900095145.1 Mus pahari | reverse complement strand
AGAGAGAGAGAGAGAGAGAGAGAGAGAGAGAGAGAGAGAGTTGCACGAACTGAGTTTGAAAGCACTATATAGTCCAGACAGGGCTCATCCTGCCTCAGACCCTTAAGCAGCTGGAATTGATTACAGGTATATGCCACTGCTTTTTTGAATTTCAAATGAACAAACAACTTTTTAGTAGAGTTCATATAATACTGGGGATATATTTACACTGAAAAATTTGTTTATCTGAAATTCAAATAGACGAGGCCCTCTGTACTTGGTCTGACAATTGCATCACTGAAAGCGCTGAGTAAGAATGAAGCACTCCAGACAAGGTTCCTGTGATTTCTCTTCTTCCAACTACAGCAGATGGGAGAGATGAAGATAAAATAAACTTGATTTGTACTTGCTGGCTTTTGATTTCCATTTTTTTCTAAATCTTTGAAATGAATACTCATTTAATACAAGAGAAATTAAATACAGGTTAGTCTGTCGTCTTTCTTTAATAAGGGTCAGAACAAAGTATAAAGAAAGGCAAACTTTTAAAATAGACCCCAGCAGTTCTGACCTTCAGAATCTGCTCATGTCTTCTGGTAGCAACACATCCCCTGCAGAGGATGAAGGAGTTAGGCCTGAGTCAGTCAAGACTGCAATCATGACCAGAGTTACTGGCTCAGCTGGTAAGATCAAAAATGAAGCCTGGGGGGCAGGATGTTCAAATGGTTCGGAGAGGGATACGGGTACACAGAGCCACACATGCTGATAAGTCAGGGGTCAGAGACCTGGATCTGGTTCCACTAAGTCTAAGAGCTGGCAAGAGGACAGGCTGGGTTGAAGATGGAAGAAAATGGATCCAGGTGACAATGAAGCCAATTGGGACATTTCTAGCATATAAGTCAAAATATCTTTAAAAACAACTTAAGCCAATTTGAGTTGCGGGGAGGGGTGGAGCTAGCCAGAGTGAGCACAGCAGCACACACAGCATCTCAGAGAAGGAAGGAGGCCTGGGCCACAGATGATGAAATGCAAAGGGCTTTCAAGAAGTCGCATTCCCACTGTAGCCTTTGGAAGAATTGTAGCCAGACTCCAATAATTTAAGTTTGACTTTTACAACGTTGAGTAAGTGTAGTGACATCTTTGAGAATTCTGGAATTTTGATTTCTTTTAAAAACACAGAAATATTATAAGAAATTGTTTTTGTTTTAATCCCAGGTGTGGGGATGTGGGGCTGGTTTGAACGGGCTGAGGCAGCCATGATTTGCCTACTGCTCCAGCAGAGGCATGGTTTTCCAGCTACAGATAGTTTCTGTGACTGTGTGACATTGGAATTCTGGGAACTTTTCAGAGGGTATGTAAGTGCTAGAGCGGCAGTAGGCGGGGTTGATGGTTGTTGATTGTTCAGGGTTTGGAGGTGGTTGAGGTTTGTTAGTAGTTGTCTTAGTCAGGGTTTCTATTCCTGCACAAACATCATGACCAAGAAGCAAGTTGGGGAGGAAAGGGTTTATTCAGCTTACACTTCCACACTGCTGTTCATCACCAATGGAAGTCAGGACTGGAACTCAAGCAGGTCAGGGAGCAGGAGCTGATGCAGAAGCCATGGAGGGATGTTCTTTACTGGCTTGCTTCCCCTGGCTTGCTCAGCCTGCTCTCTTATAGAACCCAAGACTACCAGCCCAGAGATGGTCCCACCGACAAGGGGACCTCACCGCTTGATCACTAATTGAGAAAATGCCTTTCAGCTGGATCTTGTGGAGGCATTTCCCCAACTGAAGCTCCTTTCTCTGTGATAACTCCAGCTTGTGTCAAGTTGACACAAAACCAGCCAGTAGAGTAGTTGTGCTGCTTGTGGACGTTGTACATCGTGGTGCGCACTAGGCTCCGCACCACGATGTACAACGTCCACAAGCAGTAGCCCTGACTGTCCTGGAACTCACTTTGTAGACCAGGCTGGCCTCAAACTCAGAAATCCACCTGCCTCTGCCTCCCAAGTGCTGGGATTAAAGGCGTATGCCACCACACCCGGCCTCAGGCTGCTCTCTTATAAACCCAAGACTACCAGTCCAGAGATGGCACCACACGCAAGGGGACCTCCACCCTTGATTACTTACAAATGCCTTACAGCTGGATCTCGTGGAGGCATTTCCCCACTGAAGCTCCTTTTTCTGTGATAACTCCAGCTTGTGTCAAATTGACACAAAACTAACCAGTAGAGTAGTTGTGCTCAAAGAAGAAGCAAAAGGAAATAAATTAGATTCCGAGGCCTCTATCTCTCTCTCCCCTCTATCCTTCCTTCTCTCCTATCTAGTGATAGAGGTGAAACCAGAGTAAAGGATGGGAAAAAGAAGAACCCACAAAGTACCAAAGGCCAGCTACTAGTAAGTTTACACAAGAACAAGTCAGTTCATGCTTAAGCACAAAGATTCCCTTGATGTGATTGCCCAAAATCTAAGACCTCAAAGGATCACGAGGACCCTATTGCTGCTCCACCATCACCTCGTTCTAATTTTTCTTTTTTAATTAAACCAAAACGGGGGCATTTTGTCCAGGCTCCGCCCCACAGTTACCTGGCAACAGCCAGGTGTGCCAGACTCACTATAAAAGGGGCCACTCACCCCCCTCTCTCTCTTGCTCTGTCCACTCCCTCCTGCTCCCCCTCTCTCCCTATTCCCCTCCCTCTCTCTCCACATGCTCGCTCTCTCTCTCTCTCTCTCTCTCTCTCTCTCTCTCTCTCTCTCTCTCTCTCCTCCCCTCCCTATGCCCTGAATAGACTCTATATGCCTCAGCATGGGCCCACAGAGGCACACACTTCCCCAACACCTGACTACACATCCACCAAATATATTCTCTCTCCTTATCTTTTCATAAACCTCAACACAGACCCCAATTTTTTTTAATGCTAAACTTTAACTATTTAGAACCTAAAACCTTCCATAATTCTCTAAGGTTTACCATCTAAAGTTCTTTTAGGATGGTTTCCTGATTTGCTCAGAAAGAAAACAAAAAGAAGCATTCAATGTTACAATAGCCTAAAGAACCTCAGTCAATATCTACAGAAGAGACAAATGACTGCAGCATATAAAAATTATTTCAGCACCAGCTTTTATTGATAGCACTACAAAAACTTTAAGGCACATGGGCAAAACAGCTTTCATGACCCCGAAGTCAAAGTGAAGGCATGTCAATGTGCTCACAGAATGCCTAAGAGACCAGAGGAAGTCCAGGCAGAGTTATATTATCTGCTATGCCTTTTCCACACACCTGGATCCCACTTCAACAAATGAAGTCAAAAAGGCAGAAACATATATATGCCAACTTCTGTGGTAAATACCCAGGGACTCCTAATCACAGAGCCTCAGATGTGAGGGAGCAGGAAGTGTGAGCCACCATATCACATACTACACAGCAACTGCCAAAGGACCCACTTCCACCTGCCTTGAAGCCCATCTGAGACAGAAACTGTGCGTGGTGTTATGGGGACTGGCCAGTACTACTGAATTTACCTGCATCCTAAAACCTACAACTACACTGAAACCCAACAGTTTCCTACCAGGCTGATGGGGGTTTGCCCCTTCTCCCTGCACAGTGCCTTTAAAAAGCCTTTCAGAAAGATCATTCTTCCCACAGGAAAATTTGTTTAGCATAAAAGTCACATGAAAATAAACAGGAAAAAAAAAAAACCAACACAAGCCATGGTTGCAGGATATAGATGAGTTAAGAAGGCAGCTGCAGACTGGAAAACCTCCAGCTTGTGAGGTGGGGGTCATAAAATGTTATAAACAACACAGAAGGTTTAGAAGGGCCATTCTAAATGTGACGAGTGTTGTCCTTGAATGAAGGCTGCAGGTGGTTTTTTTATTATTTAAGATTTCTGTTCCTTTTTTCAAAAGTTCCATAAGTTTAGTATGAAACAAAAGAAACATCAGAAAACAAAATTGCTTGTATGCTGTAATCAAAGATTTTTTTAAAAAGATGACTATTGGTTTAAACATAAGCAAGAAAGGCAGAATGAAAATACACCAAAGTATAATTAACAACACACTGGAATTGGCACACAAATTCCATATTTACAAATTTTCTACAGTGATCATATTTAGTAAATAAAAATAAAAATATTTGAAATCAAAATTAAAGAGAACTTCTGAAATTGCAATAGAGCTCAGAATTTGTCAAAAATAGACATAAATCATTTCAAAAAGAGACTTCAGTTTTACCCAAAGTCTACACTCAAGGTATAAAAGACAAAACTAATAAGTTTTATTGTACACAGTTGGCTCAAGCTGACATATCAATCCCAATTTATAAAAGAAAAAGAAAACCAAATACCTACACATAGAATAAAAGACTAAATGATCAGTTCCCAGACACATCAAGTTTTCCTGGTAGGTGAATCCATGGGAAATTAGTATTTGCTTTCCTACATTTCATGCAATTTCTTTAAAATACTAGTTTACAAAAAGAGAGGAAATATAACTGGCATCCTAGATCCATGGCCTGAGGTTGCACTCACTGACAAGGAGCGCTCTCCTGGCAAAAAGCAGCCAGCTCCCCTTCAGAGCTGGACCCAAGCTCATTAGGCAATGCCTGGGGTGGGGATGAGACCACAGGCAGCAGCAGATAAAGGCTCCTGGTCCTGGTCCTAAGAAAAGGCCTAGCAGCAGCAACCAGAGCACATGGACATGATGCCATCTGGTGGTGGCCACCAAGAGCTGTCAAAAACAATTTTACAATCTTGATTTACCAAGATTAAAGCTTTATTGCTCAAAATGGCATTCCCTGGTGAGAGGTAAGAAATGCAGAATCTAACGTCCCTCTTAACTTCCCAAACCAAAATCTGCATGCACATATGTGCATATAAACATTGAGAAGTATCTGGTCTTGGGAACAGTAGAGATATTCAGCAAAATCATGTGTTTCTCACTGATGCCAAAGACCACACTATCCAAAGAGATCAGCCCCACCAACAGTAAATGGTGTCTGAAACATACAGAAACAGTAAATGGAGAAAGCACTGTCAGTCCTATTCTGTAAGTGTGTTCATTCATACAGGTGCAAAACCAACAAGCCCTGTCCTTCCAGTGCTGAGCTTAGGACCACATGTGTAAAAACCACATGTGTAAAAACCACATGTGTAAAAACCACATGTGTAAAAACCACATGTGTAAAAACCACATGTGTAAAAACCACATGTGTAAAAACTCATCGGATCACACAGCAGACTGATCACGATGAATTCACGAGCCCACAGGGTGGATTCTCCACAAGCTAGTACTTTTACGTGTCCTCTCGGTTGGTGACAATGTGGAGGTGGAGCCCACACAAGTAAAGTTAGATTCATCTTCACACCAGTACCCCAACACCCTTTTCCTTGACTTCTTCATCTTCTCAAATCCTGTTTGGATATAAAGGCCTCCTGAGGGCTAAAATTTAAAAGTAGTCAGATGCAGTGACCACTAGCTTACTTATATAAATACATAAGCCATATACACTAATAGCCATATGTGACTAATGGCTATCATGAGATTAGAGATGCAGAACACGTCCATCTCCTCAGATGTTACATTACATGGAGCTGATTAAAAAAAAAACACTATTCCATTCTCATTATAATTTTTTAAATTATACAATGGGAAAAAACCTTAAAAACAAAATAGATGTAGGCAACTCCAGGCAGCTATATACCTTCAAAGGGATCGTGTGATATGTCATCCTACTCAGAATCACATTCTAGGACAGACTTGTAGGAGGCTTTGCCTAGGACACTTTGATAAATACAGGAGAACTCAATTTACAATCCCTTCCTAACACTAACTTTCTTTTCTTGCTTGATTAGATCCTGTTATATTTTCACTTTTAATTCTGTGTTTCTCTATTGTCTTTCACTATTTCATCATAGCAAGAAATACCTCCATACTCAATGTTCTAAGACACTTCACTTCTGCAATATCTAGCACTGAGAGCTGGGACCAACTGAGAACTAGAGCTTTGCATTGGACTGCAAGCACTGCTACCAGGCTCCCTGGGGAGACAGCTAGCAGTCCTGGAATACTCTGCATTTCTCTTCTGCATGCTTTCCTGCCAGCGTGTACAACTTAACCCTGATGAGCACAATGAAGACAAGTCACTGAGCCTGGTCTCTTGGTTCCAAAACCAGCTTCTTAATGTCAGAGAAGAGCAGGAGGAAGGCTGTCTCAGAGCTAGGGTGTGGCTCAGAGGCAGAGCACTACTTAGCAAGGACAAGGCTCTGGGTTCCAACCCCAGCATCATGAGAAATAAAGCAAGCCTTACTCAGATAAGATGCTTTTAGGGTTAGACGATGCTAAAAGACTCCATTAAAAAACCATGTTTGAGCTACTCTAAGAATTAAGACAAGAATTAATAATATTTTGTAAACATGTCAGCCACTTCAATCTACTAACAGTCCTTTTTAGCTATCCTAAAACTTCAAAGTTCATAGGCAAAGTAACCTTTTTTGTTACTTTAGATTTCTAAAATTATGAAGGCCATTCTGAAACTGAGATTATATAGACAAGCTATCAGAAAGGATGTCACAATTGTTGGTTAATTACACTGCCCTACAGGGGGAGAAAAAAATCTCAATTTCTTAAAACATGAATACATTTAAAAAAAAAAAAAAACTGGTCTATTGTGGGAAGCATGAGCCAAGATAGTGCCCTGGCTCACTGTCACCCCATGATTCCCTGTTTGTTTACCAAAAACCTGATTATGCACACCTGAATGATCATACTGTGCACCTGAATGATCACGCACTGTCCGCCTGACACATAGCATCATACAGCATGATATTGAGTCACTGGCCTATCAATGCGCACCCTGTCTGCGTGCATGGCTCATGTACAGAGCGTGCTGAATGCTGATTGGATGATGAAGAGTGATGAGAGAGGAGTGCAGAGGGTGGAGGGGGATAAATTAGGTGATTCCCCCATAATAAACGGAATAGAGCTGATGCAGAATCTGAAAGAGAATAAAGGAAGCTGCAGTGGGAAGCTGCAGAAGCTGCTCAAACCCTGCCTTGGCGTACGTGTTGTCTTTGCCCCACCTCTGCAGGACGGAGGGTAGGGTTCGTGGCATCTGGTGGCCCGTACAGGGAACTCTGAAAACAGCATCTGGTGGCCCAGGGAACTCTGAAAAGAGCAGCTGAATTAAGAAGGAAGAGTTATGGGTGAGTTCCATGGTAGAGAGTAGTAATTTAGTGCTAGGAGGAAGTTCCCAGTATAGGGACAAGTTAAGCTCCTGGGGTTATGGGATAGAGTTAAAAGTGAAGAAAGCAGGAGGAGATTGCTTCAAATATGAAAGTAAGAGCGGTGTTGGTGCAGCTGTTAGTAATTTTGAATTTAATTAAATCTTGCCTGGCGGACAAAAGTGGAAAGTATGCTGCCAAGTTAGAAAAGTTGTCCTGTGGCCAGGTTGGGCATTTTAAAAGAGATTGTCCCAATCGCCTGCGGCCAACTACTGCAGTTCCCGTGAGATGTCCAAAATTATGTCCACAGTATCATAAAGGCTCATGCAGCAGAAGTAGAAAAAGGCAAACGAGAAGCCAGCAAAAAAGAAAAAAGGCTGAAGAACAAGAGAGTGAGGAGGGAAGTTCGGATGAATCATCTGACAGTGGAGATGAAGTGACTAGCATGATAGCTAAGTTGAGTTTTAGGCGAGGAAGGCTGCCTGAACCCTCGGCACCTCCCTTGCCCTCACCTCCTCCCTATAACGTGGAAAGAGGAAGTGAAGCAAAGCGCAGCCACCATGCTTCGGTATGATGAAATCTGCCTCGAGAAGTTGGTGCCTTCCCAGTGTTTCAAGATCAGCAAGGGCAACGATATCCACCTGTTCCCTTCCCATCTGCACAAGCTGTGGAATTACAGTCAGTGGATGATAATGTTTATCCCAGATTTACTCTCAGCTGAAAACTAATCTTATTCGTAAATCAGAGAGTGGATTTGCTCCAAGGGCAGATAGATATTCTGGAGCAATTAGTCTTTGTGTCATGTGTAACCCATATGTCAGGAATTTGTGTAACCTCTGTGCAGTATCAGAATTTTTCTCATGCAGCTAATTTGTCCCGCAAATTTGGATCCATGCTATTAGGAAATTAGAGTTGTGATTTCAATAGAAAGATGAAATAATTATGGGCATCCATTGTTGCAGTGAATAACATCTGTGTGGAGATTGCCACTGCTCAGCAGTGGCTGAAGATGATCCAGNGGACCTTCAGCTTCCTCAAGGATTGGGGAGGGATGGCCTTCTGGGGATTTTTGCTGTGTGCTGTATGTGTTGGTATGCTGTGGTGGATGATACGCATGAGCAGACGGGTGCAGGCCGATAAACTGTTGTTGATTCAAGCTGTGGCGGCTATAGAGTCAGGTAATTCGCCCCATGTTTGGCTCCTAATAGTGGCTGAGGGCCATAAGCTGTGAAGTCACCAATGACAGGAATATTGAGGTGTCATGAGCCAGATGCACACCCCTTTTTTGGCTGCAAGGTGATTCGATGACGGGATTATTGTGGGACGCCCCCTCACATAGCCTAAGACAGAACCCTTGCCCACCTAGGACCTAAAAAAGGCCTAGTAACTGGGTGCTGGATGCAGATGCAAGCCTTATGGCCTAAAACAGGTGCTTCACTGACCCTCTTTTTACAGCCACCCCCCAACATTTTGATTAAACAGAAAGGGGGAGATGTGGGAAGCATGAGCCAAGAGGGTGCCCTGGTTCACTGCCAAGCCCCATGATTCCCTGCTTGTTTACCAAAAACCTGATTATGCGCACCTGAATGATCACACTGCCTACCTGAATAATCACGTGCTGCACACCTGAGTGATCACGTGCTGCCTGCCTGACGCATAGCATCATACAGCATGATATTGAGTCACTGGCCTATCAACGTGCACCCTGTCTATGTGCATGGCTCGTGTACAGAGCGTGCTGAATGCTGATTGGATGATGAAGAGTGATGAGAGAGGAGTGCAGAGGGTGGAGGGGGATAAATTAGGCGATTCCCCCATAATAAACGGAATAGAGCTGAGGCAGAATCTGAAAGAGAATAAAGGAAGCTGCAGTGGGAAGCTGTGGAAGCTGTTCAAACCCTGCCTTGGCGTACGTGTTGTCTTTGCCCCACCTCTGCAGGGACGGAGGGTGGGGTTCTCGGCAGTCTATCATAGTCTGAAGGGTGAGCGTCCATGAGTAGGAGGGAGGACTGAGATGCCACAAATGTTTCCCTCTTATTATCATAGCCTCAAGAACACAACAGAAGGGACTTTAAATTAGTAAAAGTTAAAACAATCTCCCCAACAAAAAAGTTTGCCTTATGGAAGCTGAAGAGCTAGCCCAGGGGTTAAAAATACTTATTGTTCTCCAAGAGTACCCAGGTTTGATTCCCATCTCCAACACATCAGCTCACTGTCACCTGTAACTCCAGTTCAAGGGAATCTGACACCTTTGTCTAGACTCTTGGGGTACTACATATACATCCCTGTAAGTAAAACACACCCATAAAACAAAATAATAAATCTTTCAAAAACCTCGTTAAACTCTGCCAATTCCAAAATCCTGAGATGACATCAGACTGCCATGGTGGCCTTCATTTACCCATTCAAGGGAGAGAATGGGTCTTTCTGAGGAATTTAAATACCTCCTGGATACAAACAGTAACCATTTCATCTAGTCTTTCATTTACAAATGTAAGTGGCAGAAGAATCGGGAGATAGTTAAGAGAAAACAATAGCATCAAGGAGAAGCAGGAAAAAGAAGAGCAAAATCTCAAAAGTAACAGAAATAATCCCGGGGTGGGGGAGACATCCTCGAATGTAAGCCAAGATGAGGCAGATGAGAACAATGAACCACTACAGTGAGAAGCATGCCTGAGAGACAGTTCAGCTTTTCTTTTTTTTTCTTTTTTTTTTTTTTTTACTGATTTTTCTTATGTATTATTTTCCTTATTTACATTTCAAATGCTATCCGGAAAGTTCCCTATACCCCGCCCCCCACCCCTGCTCCCCTACCCACCCACTCCTACTACTTGAAAAGCACTGGCTGCCCTGCTAGAGAACCTGGGTTCAATCCCAGCACCCACAAGGCAGCTCACAGCCATCTGTACCTCTAGTTTCTGTGGATCTAATACTCTCTTCTGGCCTCTGAGAGCAGCAGGCACACTGAGGTGCAATGATATGCATGCATGCAAAACAGTCATATACATAAAATAAAATTTCTCAAGAAAAAAAGTAAAACAAAGAATTCTTAGAAATAAAAATCATGGTTTTCCAAATCTTAAATTGTAGCAGTAAACAATGGGGATTATAACAGGAAAAGCTGAAGACCAAATCAAAACCAAATTCTATGTATGTAAGAGGGAAGTAGATAAACATACAACTGGCAAATTTAGCCAATGACTCAGTAGTAGAAAAAGGTTGGGGGGGGGGGCAGATAAAATGATAGGAACTATTTTCCCTGAGCTAGGAAAGGCAGATTAGATGGAAACAAGCTAGCAAGTGTCACAGAGGAATAAGTAAAGACCTTCATCCTGATACATATTCCAAGGACATTTCAGAACTCAAGGCTCCAGAATGTTCTAGAAAAAGAAAATGACTAATATCAGACTTCTGATCAGTGGCAACAGAGGCTAGAAGGAAATTCAATAATTTTTTCAAAGTTGTCACACAATTTTATAGAATATTGTATAAATCTAAAGATACAATGGATTCACAAATATACCAGAAAAGGCTGCCACTAAATGAAGGCGGGTTCCTGATGGCTAATCACATTGCTGGTGACAAGACAGGGCAGGGCAAGGGCAAGCTGCTGTCAATAAAACAGGATAACTATATCCCAATTAGTAATCAATATGAAGAGAAAGACAGTTTCAAACACTCCAAAACTTTACCATTCATGCTTCCTCCCTGAAAAACTTAACTCAAGAAGGAAATCTTGCAAATCAAGAAAGAAATGGACAGGTAACAGAAGTATAACGCCATGCATGAGTCCAGGCGCTGCGGTACGAAGCACAATCCATCCACATCTATTAACAGCACAGCTTAGAAAGAAAGGGTCACAAGACGGCTGGTGATTCATTTCTATGGGCCCGGCCTTGAGGCTTACGGTAGGAAGAGTAATATTTAAAACAATCACAATACCATGAAAATGCCACCCACTGGTTTCTGATTTTAGAATCAACCCATAGATGAAGCAGGAAACATTTAAAGAATTAAGGATAGAAGACAATGGTACAAATGGCATTACCACACAAGCCCGGCAGTGGCACTGGGACAACCTACCATTCCATCTTACACAGCCGTCTCCCCAAATCAGCAGTCAAAAAATAGAGATGTGAGTATGTTTTGAATTGTCAGCAGCAACTGTTTCTGAGAAGTAGGCTTAATTTTGGTTGCCTCCTATTCTATATGATTTTCCCATGTGCATGCATGGTGGAGGCGGGGGTCACCCGCACTGTTCACATGTAGAAATGTTCCAAGAACATCATAGATGCTCTCTATACGAGTTATCTCTTTCTGTCTTTACAAAAACACAAACACATTTTCTGAACACTGGAGGGGGAAAGTTTCACTTCCACCTACACATCAGAAGAAAAGATAAATCGATTTACATCTAATATCACAGAACCAGGTTTCCAACACCTCCCCACAACAAGTTAATTCATTGGAGCTGTACCTGATAGGCCCTTAGAACTGGACGCCAGCTTTTCCAGGTGACTGTTGATTTTGTCAATCGCTCTGAAGTTCTTGTTCCTCTTCAGAACATCCACAACAGTTCGAGCATGTCCATCTAGCAGAGTAGGGTCTGCTCCAAAGCTGAGGAGCATCTGCACATCTTCAGTTTGTCCTAGGGCAGACCAAATTGAGAAATGATGCTCATGTCTCCTTCCATAAGGAGAAGTCCCCATGAGTGCTCAAGGGGCTGGGGTCCCTCTTATTGAAGCAGACTAAACTGACAGCCTTGTGCAATCTACCCAACTCCCCCAAAGCAAGGAGTCCTAGTGTGGAGTGGAAAGGACAATAGCTCTTAAGAGGTTCAGAAGTGCGCTCCTCTCTACCTTTCTCCCCTCTCCTTGGCAACAAGCAAAGAGAGGGGGAATCTGGTTACTAGGCAACAGTTACAGCTGTAAGGATAAGAGCAAGCTGTGACTTCAGATTTCTTTATTCCCTGGAGAGGAAGCAGAATATTGTTCCAGAAAAAAATACATATATTTATGAAATATAAAAATAAATATGAACATACACATGCACACAAAAATGCACGCACACACACACACACACACACACACACACACACACACACACACCTGTCTGGTGACAGAATGAAAAGGGAACAATTGCTTTGGCATTAGGGTTTTGTTGCTGTTATTGTTACACTCCCCTGACCCCACCTTCCAGCTGTCAGCTCCATTTGTGCCCGGATGTACCTATCTGGCAATCATCAGCGTGTCTCGGTGATCATAGAACTGGCTATTTTCAGAATGGAACAGGTATGTCCCTGGGATGCACAGGACTTGCACAGGTTCAAAGAGTTAAATCAGTGCTAACCTCCAACTTCCCCTGTGTGATCCTTACTAGCACTTACTGTCTGATAAGGCATCTCTGTGACAACTGCCAGTGCCCACTGTGCCACCCTCCACCACCTCTGCACTCACAGCTGCCTCCCTCACTATACCAAAAAGAAATAAAAAATAAAAACGTATACTTCCTATTCATTGAAATCTTACTGTGGAAGGCACAATACTAAGCCCTAAGATTCCTGACCCATGGTGTCTGTATACTCCATCATATATTAATCTAGATGCTGCTGTAACGAGACTCTCCAAGTCCCCAGTCAGCTAACCTTAAGATTATCCAGTTGGGCCTGACCTAGTTATATGAGTGTCAAGTGCCAAGGTTCTGGAGATCAGAGAAGAAAACCAATCATCAAAGAAACAAAGATGAGAGGGACTAGATGCTCGGAAAGTTCTTCTCTGCTGGTTTTGAAGGTACCAGATGCCACAGAGCGACTACGTGGAAGCTCAGAGCAACATCTAGTAGAAATTCAGAAAGGAAGTTTAAACCCCTAGCCTAGTATCTTAGATTCTGCTCCACCAAATATGCCTGAAAGCAGACCTAGGATTCCAGACACAGCCAAAGCCAACACTTTGAATTCAGCCTTTCCAAAAATCAGCAGAAGAGCCAGTTACATCATGCCATATTGCTGACCTACAGAACTGTGAACTTAAAAATGAGCGTCAAACAGAGGGAGTGTCACTGTAAGCCACATGATGGCACTTCGTTACACAGCACAGGAAACTCACACAATTATTATAGCTTAAAAAAGGAGGTAAAAGCCTCCTGTCTATAGGGTATCAAATGGACCATGAAAACTAAGCAGTGCTTGTTTTCAAAGGCATTGTGTGAGCCAGCAAGATGACTCAGCACATAAAGACACTCGCCACTAAGGTGGACAACCTCAGCTCAACCCCAAATCCATTTGGTGGAAGAAATAGAATCAATTCCCAAAAGTTGTCTTCTATTTACAAACACACACACACACCAATTAGAAATTTTATATATATATATATATATATATATATATATATATATATATATATATATATGGTGTTTGTTTGTTTGTTTGTTTTAAAAAATAATTAAATAAAAACATCCCTAATTCCAGTGTGGCTTGCTGTCAGATTCTTGACCAGCTTGGATCACAAGTCTGCTCAGGTGATCACCTCACCAAGAAAGTGCCACCACTCCTGTCACCTCCACTCTACTGACTGAGGCTTCATTACCACTGAAATTGTGAAGGAAATGCCCTGTGTTTGTTTTGAGACAGTCTTGATGTAGAGCAGACTGGCCTCAAATTCAAAGAGATCCACATGACTCTGTCTCCCCAGTGCTAGGATTAAATGTATGTGCCACCACATATGATGCAAAAAAAAAAAAAAAAAAAAAAAGTTCTTGTATAAGCAATAGAAAGCAAATACTGATAGGACTGAGTTTGGGGGAAGTGAGTGTCTATGGGAGTGACCAGCTTTCCTCTTTCAGTGTCTAAAAAGGCCAACCTCTCCCCAGCTGTGCCCATCTCTCTTTTGTGTGGCAGGCTGCAATTCCCATGTTAGGTTCTAAGGACCAGGAAGACCATGTCATTTGCCTGGTTTACAGTTTATCTCGGGCAGCCCACACAAATCTGGCAAAAATAAAATAAATAAATAAAGTCATTTTGTAGCATGTGGTAAAGGTGAGTATGGGGCAGGGAGGGATGTAGCCAAAAGCCTATGTATCATTAAACCCCCCAGAAGCCACTTAAAGCCCACCGAGTGGATAATATCCAGTGGTTCTCTTCTCACCCATCTCCTTCCTGCTTACAGCCTGCTCCCCAAAACACTTGTAATTCAAGGGAAAGTCTGGTCCTCTGAGCCTGCCATGTGTGGGTTTTCTGATGTCTGCCGTCACTGGCCCACAACACACACCCATCACAGTACTCACGCCTGATGGTGTACCCTGGGAAGTGGGCAGCAGCAACATGCAGGACAGTGCAGCCAGCATCATCTCTGTGATTGATGTGCTCTTTCCACTCAGGCTTTTGTTCCATTATCCACCGGAAAAGCTGACTTTCCCCTAGGCAGAAATAAGTTGCAATTATTACTTTCTATATAAAATCAGCAAAGCAAATCAACTGTATGCCCCCCATAAGGGATCAAAGTCCTACAGCACACATTTCTACTCTCCACCAGAAGAGGAGAGGAGAATATGCGTTTCACGATCATCTTAGGTCAGGACCCCTAGGACCTTGACAGGAATTCTTGCCTGTGAGATTCCCTGAGTGAGAGAAGCTCAAAAGAAAGGGTGAACAAGTCAGCAGGCAAGGCAAGGGAAGGCTAGGACTGTGCCCTCAGCTGCACCTGGCTCCAGCTGGGGCCAAGAGGACACAGGACAGGGTCTTGACCTTCAGGACACAGGACAGGGGCTTGACCTTCAGGACACAGGACAGGGGCTTGACCTTCAGGACACAGGACAGGGTCTTGACCTTCAGGACACAGGACATTTTCTAATCTTCATTGAAAATGGAGTTCAGGATTATACTGCTTTTAGTCAGGCTTTTCTTTCATGTTTATCCTCCAATCTCTGCATAAGAGGAAGGACAGTGTCCTATACAAAATCCCGAGTGTATGGAATGGATAATGGTGGAGCAGAAATAAAAGATGGAAAAATTAAACTCCAGTCCCTGGCCACCCCAATTCCCTCTGGGAAGATAACACAGCCTAGAAGACCCAAACAGAGTTCTCTTGGCTCTGGTCCAGGCAGATGTCAAACTTAACACCTTACAAGAAAACCCAAGGTTTTGTCTGGTGTGGTATAAGTGTATGTATGTTAATGATAGACTCAAATATTTAACTTTTTAAAACCAAATGATGAAGCTTTAAAGAGTCTATTTCATAAAAATGACAGCCCTGTTAGGTCTAGTGGCACATGCCTATAGTCCCTGGTGCTTGAAGGCCAACGCAAGCAGAACACAAATCCAAGGTCTGCCTGAGTTACATGAATTCAAAGCCAGACAGAGGAACTAGCAAAACATCTCAAGATTAGAAAGGGGCATGAGGGTGAGAGCAGCTCACTGGCAGGCAGCGTGCCTAGCATGTAACAGTTTTTCTTTCTATGCTAAGGGAAGAAGAGAGAGGGAGAGTGTATGCAGTCCTTGACAATATAACCAACTGTATCAGTATTAGCCCATGCTCTTCTCAAGGATACCCCAGCACAGTCCCAAAACACAGTTGAAGGCAAGGAGAAAAACATGTTGAGGGACAGAACCATGCAAGCTGCCTCTGTCTCAACAGT
Source organism: Mus pahari (assembly GCF_900095145.1). Lineage (NCBI taxonomy): Eukaryota > Metazoa > Chordata > Mammalia > Rodentia > Muridae > Mus > Mus pahari. The sequence continues at coordinate 104,713,823 of NC_034599.1, read as the reverse complement.
TACTCTGTCCCAATCCCTATCTGGGACAGGAATTCTTACCCTTCTATCTAGACTCTAAAAACACAATATCTTTGCAAGCTGAATCTCTGGAAACTGCTAGGTGCCAGGAGAAATAAAGATGTCATATATATGCTAAAGCCCTAAATCGCTTGGCTAGTCTGCCTTCAAGCAGCTCAACTCTGCTCTGAGATAGGTGGGTGTGTGAAGGGGAGAACACTCACTTGCTTGGATGCAGAGTCGCATGAGGGCATGGAGAGGGTTGGGCCCTATGGTTTCAATGTTTGCACCGATGGAGACGAGCCACTGAACCAACTTGGGCACTTGTTCCAGTTTCTCATAAAGCCCAATGAAGACATACTTCTGGGGAAAAAACAACATATACTAACAGAATCATGGAAGTTACTACATCGATACTAAACTTGAGCTCCACCATCCACAAATTTTTGAACCAGTAAAGCATGAATTAATTATGCTCTTCCCAAGAATAGCATGAATGGCACATCTACAGTAAAGCAGCTGCTGGGAAGTCCTAAACACAAGTGACATGGCCTCCCTCCTATAAAGCCACATTCCTAGAATCACCCCCTTACCTCAAAAAGACTTTGTAGTGACAACTCAGAAACATGGATGTTGCTTGGCAGCCTGTCTTTCTTTGCTGACAACAGTAGAAATGACTGCTTATAAGGAAGAACAAGGAAAGGTTGACATAGTAATATATTACCCACATGAGTTATTAGAACAGAAAGGTTATTGTATGAGCTAACAACAATCAAAACACAAGCTTCATCTACTTTTTAAGCTACTACAAGTTTGTTAGCCTGAGCCATGATAATCAGTCTCTCTGTCCAGCTATCTTGCTGGCTGCCTGTGAGCAAAGTTCTTTCCACTTCCCTTCACAACCTGCTAGGAACAATATTCTCTAATATCAAGCAGCATGAGATGGGAGGGGGGCAGTCTGATGTCACACAGACTTAAAGTTCCAGGCTGTACATGACTATGCCTAGAGTCTCCCTTCCTCATTTATGTTACCACCAATGGACTAGGAACCCAGGAACTGAGACTAAAGTCATAGTTTGCTAGTAGGTCCTTTCAGTCTGATTCACTGTTAATGTCCACCTTCCACAGGCCCTGTTTCTGATTAGCCCTAGATAATGCATCCAGGGCTTTTACAGTCCTGAGTACTGGCCTGGCTTTTACAAGATGTCTCACTACAGCTAGGATGTTGGGCCTGCCCCATTGGACTTATTATTATAAAACTCCTTTACTCAACAGTTGAAGAGATGGCTCAATGGTTAAAAGCACTGGTTGCTCTTCCAGAGGACCAGGGTTCAATTCCCAGCACCCACATGGCAGCTTATAACTATTTGTAACTCCAGTTCCAAGGATCTAACACTCTGACATGCTCTACTAAGCCCTGGGTAGCAGATAAGTATGTAGTGCACTGACATGCATGCAGGCAAATACCATAGGCATTAAAAAAGAAAGAAAACTTGCTCATTCGGTGCTTAGCACATGTAAAACTCCAGCATATACTACATTCATCACTAGGTTCCCTTAACAATTCTTTTTAAATTCTCAGCAAAACCCTAAAAAACTAACTCTATATGCTGTAACTTACACACAAATGACAATCAGTCTGAGTAGGAAATGGAGGTAAAGCCTCCAGGACACCTTCGATCTCAGCTGTTAGCAATCTCTTACAACTACACAGAAACCCTTAGTTGAGAAGATGGCTCCCTTGGTAAAGTGCATGTCAGGCAAGAATCAGGGTCTGAGTTCAGATACCCAGCATCCACATAAAAATCCAGGCACAGAAACGGCATCTATAACTCCAGCTGAGGCAAGAGAAGACAGGTCAATCCCTGAAGCTCACTGGCCAACCAGCCTATCTGAATGACAGGCTCCAGGTTCAGTGACAGATCCTGTTCAACAATATAAGGTGGAGAGTAATCGAGGAAGATACTTAACATCAACCTCAGGCCTCCACACAAAAGTATGCACATGGGATGAATCCCCACCTGGGTGGGTAGAGGAACACTGTCATAGAAGCAGGGGGAGGAAGGGTGGGAAAGGGGGTTTCGGGGGGGGGAACTGGGTAAGGGGATGACTCTTGAAATGTAAATAAATTAAATAAATAAAAGTATGCACATGTGCACATACATCTGCATGCACATACATCTGCATGCACATACGCACACACAAAGAAGTTCACATCACATATATTGTACACAACACACACACATACACACACAAAGGCACAAATGTATGAGGTATGCATGTTCACACACCCTCACACAAAGAATAAATAAATAAATGGGGTTTGGGGGGTTTTTTGTTTGTTTTTTGTTTTTCCAAGACAAGTTTTTTCTGTGTAGCCCTGGTTGCCCTCAAACTCAGAAATCTGCCTGCCTTGGCTTCCCAAGTCCTAGGAGTAAAGGCATGCAACACCACTGCCCAGCTAAATAAATGTTTTTAAGAAGTTATTCTGGTATCAAGATAAACATAATACATTACAGTCCCTTGGTGTCAAAGAAAGAAAGAATGTAATACAGTGTGTGTTTTCCTAGGAAGAGTCACCTCCTGTACTCACATGCCATAATCCTTTCCTGGCCAACTTCTGTATGACATATTGCCACACTTCTGTTGACAATCCAGTAGTGAAGATATGATCAAAGCAGGGCAAGAAACTCTGCAAAACAATGGAGTCACCTGAAAGGAAATTCCACAGCTTAGACACTCTCAAGTGCAGGAAGGCTGAAGAATGCTCCCCACTGAAGACCACACAGAGTCGAATGACAAGTTAAAGCTCTCAGGAGGAAAACTCCCATCCAAGTAGAAATGTATTATGACTGACAACTATCTTAAGTTTCTCCACACAATCAGTCCCCTAAGAGTCAGATGCCATAATGTAAGCTACCCGTCACTTAGGTTTCTATCTGCAGAGCCCAGTGATAGAAGCTTCTATTTATTCTCTCAAGTAAACCACCGAGGCAATACTATTTAAATAGAAGCCCAAATGGGGTTACAACGCTCCCTCTGGTGACAGATACTGTTGTTTATTTAACAGTGGAGACTATGACATATGAACGAATGCCTGACCCTGGAATGGCAAGCAGAGAATTCCTGGCAAAAATGCCTTCTAACACAGGGGGCCTGCCAACTACTGAGGCTCCTTAGCCTCCAGACCACATCTCTCAAACACACAAATGGGGATGTCGAAGGGGAGAGTTAAGTAGCAGAACAACATGGCACCTCCTCCAGGGTCAGACATTCCAAAACCTAAATAAATAAGTAAAAAAAATAAAATGAAATAAAATAAGTTAATTAAATTAGATAGATAGACATAGAGATAGAGTATGAAAAAATGTAAAAATTCATTAATTTGCTTTTAAAATTTTAGGAACTATGCCATAGGCCTACTTCACTCTCCAAAAAAAAAAAAAAAAAAAAAAAAAAGGAGTACTTGGGAAGAAAATCATGCCCTAAAGGAGTCTTGTTACGGTCTGGAGAGATGGCATGGAGGTTAAGAGCACAACCTGGTGTTGCAAAGGAGCTGGATTTTTGTTCTCAGCACCCACATTGCCACATACGGTGGCTCACAACCACCTATAACTGCAGCCCTTGGAGATCCAATCTTCTGTCCACTAAAGGTACCTGCACATGCAGTATACATTCCGGATCAGTGAGAAACCAGTGGACAGCAGATGTGAAAGATACCTGCTGTCAACCTCTGGCCCTAAGGTGCATGTGTATACACACACACACATGCACTCACACAGATGCAGAAAGACTCTGAGGAAGCACTGGGAACTGGCCAAGCTATTACATTAGGAGGAAAATAGACCATCTTTGGACATTGGCAACAAAACTCTCAGGAAGGAGACTTTCGATCTCTCTGTCTGGAGGGCACAGCTGTGCCTACCTCTAACCCTTTTCAGTTCTTCCTGAATACCAATCCTTCTCTGTACCAAACATGCCATAGTCTGTAAGGCTCTAGCACAGACCACGAAAGTTGTATGAACATGGTGGCAGTGGGAACAGCTAAGTGAAGGGCAGCTCAATCACTGGCAACGGTGGTTTCCCTACTTTGGAAAACCAAGATTATTTCTCAGTGATCTAAAGTGTCTGTCCCTTTTTATATTCTCAGACCTCTGAAATAGGAGTAGGCCTTAAAGTAGATGCTGTTTTCCCTGAAACAATATACATGAGTGGCACATGTTAAGTCAGTGCAATTTAAATCCGATAGACAAACTATCTGAAGGCAAGGTTACTGTCAGGGCAGTAGGCTGCACCAACTCCAGCAAGAAGTGTAAGACATAAGGTCCCCTCTGAGTCCTCGTGGGATGAGTATGTAAAGCCTTTGATCCTTGGGCAAGGGGTTTTGCAGCTAAGTTGCCAAGCATACATTTTCAGCTGTCAAAAGACCCTCCCTCAGCCCCCTAGGTTATTTTCATAGCAAACAAGAGTCAATGAGATGGCTTGCTAAACAATTGGAAAACTTAAGAGAGAAAATATACACACACTAAGAATAATAATTTTTTAAGAAAAAAAGAATGACTTTTAGCAGGTTAGAGAAAAATACTTGAAAGAACAAAATCATCCAGGGCACGTAGTATAAGAAGCAAATCTCTAACCAGTGATAAGGAAAACTTACAGGTTATAAAACATGACTCCAAAAGCTTTAAGTCATGAGAGTAATAGGACTGCGCTGGTTTTACAAAGGCACAAGCCACTGAAGCTTCCAAAATGCCTTCTGTAAGGCCAGTCTCATTACAACCGAACACATTAGCCCCAACAAGGACTTAAAGTATTTCTCTTCAGTTTGACTTACTGCTCATCGTTGTGAAGATCCCAACAAGAAAATCAGGAACCTGTAGTTGGTCTGGGCTTCTCTGCAAAAGTCGTAGACCCTCAAAAAACATCCGAGCAGCTTCATAAGGCTGGAGCAAATGCAGCAAGGAATAACCGGCTCTGTAGTATCCCTGGAAAAGGACAAAGGACAGCTGCGATGTTCCCAGCACCTCTACCCTGCTGCTGGAAAGAAAAGCAACAGCAATCCAACTCCAGAAGTCTCATTGTGAGCAAAGAATCTCACTGCCCCATGGGTGCTTCTGTGTGTGTGTGTGTGTGTGTGTGTGTGTGTGTGTGTGTGTGTGTGTGTGTGTGTAAGCTAGAAGTGAATGTCAGGGGTCTTTACCGATTGCTCTCCATCTTGCTTTTTTTTTTTAATATAAATTGGTTTATTTATTTTATGTATATGAGTACACTGTAACTGTCTTCAGACACTCCAGAAGAGGGCATCAGACCTTATTACAGATGGTTGTGAGCTACCATGTGGTTGCTGGAATTGAACTCAGGACCTCTGGAAGAGCAGCCAGTGCTCTTAACCACTGAGCCATCACTCCAGCCCTCCATCTTGCTTTTTTAAACAAGATCTCTCACTGAACCATTTCAGCCAGACTGATCAGCTAACCAGCCAGCCCCCAGGATCCACGTAGCTCTCTCTCCAACCAGTGCTGGGGTTACAAGCATGTGGCACTGAGAATCCCACACTGAGTCTGTATGCTGGCTGAGCACGCACTTTCCCCACTGAGTCACCCCCGTCCCAAGGAGAGCTTCTAACAGGCACTAGGCACGGGCTTCCCACAATGTGCTGTGTGCCATGTTTTTCTGATGCATCTTACCTGTTAAGAAAGTATGTAATCACTTTAAACTCCAGCCAATGAAACTTAACCCTAAGAAGAAACCCTTCCACTATCCAGGGTACACATATAGCCCTGGGTCACACCAAATAAAGGAATAATCATAAACTTAAAAAAAAAATATGTAATCATGTTCAACTCTAAAACCTCTGTAACAGCTAGCGTGACAGAGAGGGAAGAAAGCATGCTGCTTTGTTCCTGGTGTTAATCATCACAGTCTGGACAGGAAAAGAATGAGAAGTATCCTATGACTGGTGTTCAGAAAAGGAGTGAGAGTTCTGTGTAAGCACAGAAGTTATTTCTTTTTTTTTTTTTTTT
>NC_034599.1:104706315-104707763 GCF_900095145.1 Mus pahari | reverse complement strand
TCCTGGAACTCACTCTGTAGACCAGGCTGGCCTCGAACTCAGAAATTTGCCTGCCTCTGCCTCCCGAGTGCTGGGATTAAAGGCGTGCGCCACCATGACCAGCCAGAAGTTATTTCTTGTTCCTTTTATTCAAAGTAAACACAATGCTCACTGGTATGTAAGAAAACTCTGCAATGACAAACACTAAGTACTACTGAGATCTCTATTATAAACCATAGGAACAAGAGGCAAAAACTGTCTTTCATAAAGAGAAGAAAATTACAACTAAGAGGGAGATGAGCCAACAAGACAGCTAAGGGAGTAAAGGCACTCACTGCCAAGCCTGATGACCCGGACTCAGGTCCAGACCCACAAGGAGGAGAGAACCAACTCCCACAAGCTAAGACACAATCACACCTCCAACACACACACAAACACACACACAAATATATATATAATAAGCAATATTTAAGAGGGAGAGTGGAGAATGGTCTGGTTTTGGATATATGCATACATATGTGTGTGTGCATACATATGTGTGTGTGCAGGACTTCACATAAGAGTAAGAGGACACTGCCTTCCCAGTTGTAGTCACCTGCAGTGACAGGGACATACCAAGACTGCTGTCAGAGTTAACAGAAGTATTCACAACCTGGGTTCATGCAAAATCAAGCATGTAGAAATCCAACTCAGCCTTGGATTTCTCAGTATCTATTAATCTAAACTAAGATTTCTCTGCACATCTCAAAAGCTCAGGTAACAACTTGAAAAAAGAGGGAAAACTACATTTGTACTGTGTTGAGTTTGTTTGTTTGTTTGTCTGTCTGTCCAAGCATGTAAGCTGGCACAGAATTTTCCATTGATTTGTTTCCTCAGGTCTAAAAATCCCATCTTTTTATTCTTCAAAGAGAAGAATATGGGAATATGCTATCCCAAAGCAGGCTGCCTTGACATAAAGATTACTTTAAGAGGAAGGCATTTGTGAATCAAAAGAGGCAGAAAAAAAAAGCTTTCCTTCTCCAACTCACTGCAGCAGGATCCCCGGGAGGTCGCTACCATAAACCCCTCAGTGAAGGAGCTTCTGGACACCATCAGCCCCTAGGGGAGCACGCACAGCCCTTCTTGCTGAAACAGCTCTTTCTGTTTGTTTCCACATACAAGTTGCAGCCCCTACAACCTAAGGTTCCCTTCCCTTGTTCTTCACTCCTGTTAAAAAAAAATGTCATAAACTATGCTGGATGGTGGCAGTGCATGCCTTTAACGCCTAACCCCAGCAGAGGCAGAAACAGGCAGTTCTGTGTGTGTTCCAGGACAGCCTGAAGTTCCAGAACAGCCAGGGCTTGAAAAGCAAAGTGAAATGAGAGAGAGAGGAGAGAGAGAGAGAGAGAGACAGAGACAGAGACAGAGAGACAGAGAAGACATAAACTTCCAGGCTTGTCCCCTTCATTAGAATCTTTTTTTTTTTTTTT
>NC_034599.1:104693182-104706285 GCF_900095145.1 Mus pahari | reverse complement strand
GGCGTCAGATCTTGTTACGGATGGTTGTGAGCCACCATGTGGTTGCTGGGATTTGAACTCTGGACCTTTGGAAGAGCAGTCGGGTGCTCTTACCTACTGAGCCATCTCACCAGCCCCCCCTTCATTAGAATCTTATAGAAAATCTTCATTAAAAAAAAAAAAAAAATCAAGGACTAAAATGTACTCTTGTTTCCTCAGTTTACTTCCCCTGGGCTCCAGCCACTGACCTGAAGGGACTAGCATTTTCCTCTGCCACAGATAACAGTGAGGATGGGAGGGGAGACACCTAGGAGCTCCAGGGAAGTTGGAGGAGTGGCTGTGGTTGCTGTGCTGTTAGGACTGGGTGGATAAACTTACAGGGAAACTGGAAGCATCATTCAGATGCTTGGACCACAGTCGAAACAGTGGGAATGCATGCGGGGCCCAACTACTCCCCACCCTGGCATGCCCTTGAGAAGAATTCTCAGAAATGTCCTTGCAATTTTCCAGCTCAGTGACTTCTACAGTATCCACCTTCTAAGGAATGTAGGTCAGTAGAGGAGTGCATCCTAGCATGTATAAGGGTCAATGCCTACATATAATTTGAAATATTCAAGCCTCTCTCCCAGTATTTGAGTCATTTGTAGCTCCAGCCTCCCCACCTCTTCTCCTTGTGTTCTGCTGCCAACAGTTTTGTTCAGTCTCTCCTCAGTCTTGCAGCCCGAGGACCATGAGCTGAGAGCTAGAATCTGGTGCACATCAGAGCATGTGACAGAAAAGCTGATGTCCTAAGAGCACTGACTGTTCTTCAAGAGGGCCTGAGTTCAATTCCCAGGAACCACATGATGACTTTAGAATCTGATGCACACTTCTGGTGTGTGTTGAAAGACAGCTGCAGTGTACTCATATAAATAAAAAAATAAATAAAACCTTCAAAAATAAAATAAAATAAAATAAAAAGAAAAGCTGATGTCCAGTGTTTTCCCACTTTACGGGGGAGTCTTTCTCCATTCCCCAGATCACTAATTTAACACTTCACTGCCTCGGTACTTCCATGCTATTCGCTCAGTCTGAGTATGACTCACTCAAGGTCTGAGACGGTGTCTCTCACTCCTTTCATGTGTCCTGAAACACCAATGCCTTACAGGGTGGGCATTCAGGATGTTTCAGATGGAAAAGCATCAGTGCTTGCCAGACCAGGAAGAGTGGTGGTACACGCCTTTGATCCCATCTCCCAGGAGACAGAGACAGGCATCTTGATCTCTTTGAGGTCAAGGCTAATCTGGTCTGTATAGTGAGTCCCAGGCTAGCAGGTCTAAAGAAACACACACACACACACACACACACACACACACATACACACACACTCCCACACCATTTACTGACCTTTGTTTACAGCCTTATAGGATCTTTCTGGCCTCCCAAACTTCCCTGTTCCCCTAAAAGGGTTAGATTTCTACTGAACTACCATCTGAAATAAAGCTTTGCTAAAATAAAGCTTGCTGATAGCAAAGACCACCTGCAGATCAAGCATCTTTGTCTAACTACCTCAGGTCTAAGTGAGCTCCTCCTGCCTGCCTCTCACTGAGCTCCAGCTACCAGGCAGTCAGGCCCCACTCTCCCAGCAGCATGCTTCAACACTCACTATCCTGTTCTTAACTCCTCTAGAGGGAAGGCTCCCCCAGCCCGTGGACCTCTGAAGAGCAAGTGCATTCAAGGAGAAGCATTTCTAGACTATCCACTTTGACAAGAAGGGGGGGGTGAGCAATTGAAGCAGGAGGAGGAGGAGGAAGCAGCCACCATAGGTGCTCCCATACCTTCACATAGGTGGGGTCCCATTGGAGACACTCCTTGGCAGCAAGAAAAGCCTCGTTCCATTTCCCGAGGCTGTAAAATGCATTGGATTTGTTGCACAGCAGCACAGCCAGTTCCCGAGGAGGAGTCCTGTGAGCAAGAACAAACCAGCCATCAGCAAAGCCATCATTCTGCAAAGGCACTGACCATGGGACTGACCGCTGTCACCAGGCAGGGGTTAGCAGGAAAGCTCTGTTATGCACATAAAATCCATCTTCTTAACCCCCTAAAAAGACGGGGGCATTTACAACGTACAAACCTATGCTTCTTGCTCCCAAATACTCTGCTCACACTTTTTAAATTGACAAATGGTTTCAACATCTTAATTCCACTCCCCATACCAATCAATACAAATATTTTTATATTTGTAAAGAGAAAATGTAAAATTACATTGGAAAAAATGTAAAACTGATGATGGCATGATGATGGGGATGGGGTAGCATTCCTGCCAAGACTTCAAAGAATGCAGATGTGGCATGGCCCATCCACATACACGCCATATCCTCTCAGGATCCATGATTACACAGTCTCCTGGAAGCTAACTGTAGAAGTGGGCTCTGCAGGCTTAGAGGCAGGCTCTACAGGCAGGGAATTCCAGGGTATTGTAGCCATTGTGTGGATCAAAGGGAAGACAAGGGCTCTGGGTGAATGGGACACCCGCTTCTAACTCCTGCTTGTAAGGAGGGGCCCTCTGAGGCATGGCAGGGCAAGGGCCACTCATGCCTTCCCACAGAACATGCATGGCAGCAAGGGAAGTGCTAAGAGCAGGCTGGAAGAAGAAAGAAGGTCCCAAACATGCCACACTATCAAGGGAAGTTCAAGTGCCACTGGAATGTTAGACACACAGGGAGAAAACAAGACTTGGGACTTCCTTTTCATTTTAAAAGTGTGAAAACAACAAGTCACTAGGCATATATAGCCACGTCTTATTAAAAAACAACAACAAAGAACAGCAAAAGCCATCTCTGTTACCTTCCCCATTGTCAACTTTCTGCGTGTCTGCCTTCATTAACTGCACAACCATCTTCTCAAGGGAAATGATACAGCCCAGAAACCCACAGGAGGCACAGGGAGCTCAGCAGCAGAGTTAGCAAAGAGAAAGGGGAAGAAAAGCCAACCCTAGGATGTCACTCATGAAATGGAAAAGGCTTTGGAAGAGGGGGACCCCACTGCACAGTGACCCCCGCCTGTAGGAGAGACACAGTGCTTCCTCTCAGAGCTCTCCCGTCCTCCTCCACCCAGGAAAGCAGCAGCCCTACTAACCCCGGACCTCTGGGCTCCAGAACTGTAAGAGAATAGCTCTGTAGTCTTAAAGCACTAAGTGTGTAGTAATATGTCACAGGAAATTAATATAGCTATTATGCTGGTCACCATGTGCTTTTTCATGCATACAGGGAACTTTCCAGAAATAGCATCATAAACTTGATACAGAAACAGGCAAGATTCCCAAAAGCAAATTTCTTATGTGATTATTTACTTTGATAAATACAGTTATTTTTATACCTTTATTCATCTATTATTGCTATTCGAATTTTTATTTCTATGAGAAATGAACTTCTGCAATTAATATTTTAGATGATCTTATCAAGTCATAGATGTCATATATTACTTGTGTATATGTCACTATTTGTTCTTATTTGTTCTTCTCCTTCCCACTGCCCCCCCTGCACCCCTCTCTCTTATTCTGCTTGGTTCCTTTCCTTCCCCTAGTTAGTCCCCCAATATTTTAATACATTAATAATTATTTTTCTCAGTTTTGAGTGATAATTCAGACTATATTGGTAGTTCTAACCTATAGATATAAGGGTTCTGTAGCATTCCCAATAACCTCTAACCCTGTCACATAATACTACTCTGTTTAAAACAGGTCTTCCAAAACTGAGGAGTCAAGGAAAGTCCAGTGAGCCTTAGAGAGCCTGTGGTGTGCCTGTGGCCAGGGGTGAATGGCAGAAACAATCAACAAGATGACAGCAATGACAATGAAGAGGTTTGGGGTCCAGGCACCCAGGAGTTTGGGGGTCTAGCCACCCTAGGAGCTGGGGGGGTCTAGCCACCCCAGGAGCTGGGGGGTCCAGCCACCCCAGGAGCTTTGAGGTCTAGCCACCCCAGGAACTCAAATCCCTTAACTGGATGGGAGGGTAAGTTCTGTTGGGTTTCATTTTCCAGTTCCCTGTTCCAGTCATACTCCTTGACTTTCCGTACTAACGATGACAAATAAGAACTGATATGAGGGAGGAAACAGAAACCATGTGATAAGAATGTAGAGAGAATGTAAAACAAAGGCCTTGTTTAGTCAAAAGAGAAAAACAAAGCCCAAAAAGCTGAACACTCACCCACAATGTAGGTAAGGGCAGAAGAATCTGGAAGGCTTCATTACACTTTCAGATGACCAAAGAGTAGTTCATAGTCTTAAGAACCTGGATGCCAGACTCTTTCACCAGATGAACACCAATAATTAGGTCTCCCCTGCAGAAAGTGGAAGGCTGGCTCCCCTGCTAGCTACCAGGCTTGTGTGGGGTGTGGTCACTCTCAAGCTTGTTTTGTGGAGTCCACAGAAGCAGTTTATTTATTCTAACTCTACCCACCTTGAAAGGGCCCTGTCACACCTCCTGCCACCGAGAGACCTGAGAAGACTGTCCTTTCTCATTTTCCTTGTGACAAGAACATTCCATTTGCTCGGTGTTAGTGGCCCCCCAAGAACTGCTTCCAAGCACAGGTCAGTATAGACCTGGAAGGTGCTGAGCACTAAGACAGTCACATTCACTTGTCACCACAGCCCACAAGGAGGTATTGTTCCAACTGTTCACATGAGAAAACAGCTCAAGGACGTTCAAGTTACTTGGATAAGGATCTTTGGGTGACATTGTCCATTTGTTTACCCTAGATCTGACCAACTCCAAATTTCTGACCTAGATTCTATGCAGGTTAGGACAAGTAAAATCCAGTTGGCAGTCCTTCTTTACCCTCATGACATACTGACACAGAGAGGCACTGTGGTTCTAAAGACCTCATGTGTACATGGTTAGGAAATGGGGACACAGCCTCTCCAGACCCTTCCTCCTCAAACTCTATAAAAACAAGTCTGGAAGTATTAGCCCAGAATTTGCTCATTCCAATCACAGGCTCTTCTGTTGTTGCCACTCCATGACCTAGCATGTACAAGGCCATTTAAATAGCTGTGGAAGAGCATTTGAACACCAGACATGGAAAGGGTACATACAACATCTTGTGTTTGTCTCAAAGGTTGGAGAAAATGGTCTGACAGCCTGGCTACATGACAGGGACTCCAATTATGTTGAGAAAAGACAGGAGAGGAGAGGCCTGAGAAAGACTTCAGAAGCAACTAGCAAGGAGATGGGGGAAAGCAAGGTTCAAAAGAGAAGCCCTTTCCAGTACGGCAATAACGAAGGCAAAGCAGTGGCGAAAGTATTGGATAACGACAAGAATACAGACAGGCATCCACCCAAGCCATGGATCTCTGGAGACATCAAGTCTGTGGACTTTCCTGTCAGCCAAATCAATTCCTGGATATGTAATATTTCGTGTTACCATTACCATTTCATGTCCTGTCAGGAGCTGGAGGAAGGAGCAGCACCAAGCAGGTATGATGGCTTAGTTTAGGCACACGGGAGCTGGCTAGAAAGGGGATCCCCTGACCCCACCTATTCCTTAGGTAGAACATTATGAAAATGAGGCCTGTGGCTCCCATACAAGTCAGACCACAAAACTCCACCCACATTTCCCACTCTGTGCATTTATACAGAAGTGACTAAGGAAGACATGGTAAAATATCAAGAACTGACTTAGGGAGCAAACAGATACATTTCTCTTCCAAATACTGCCAGCCATTTGCCCAACAAATATTACCAGAGAGCTTGAACATGAAAACCCCCACACTACCCAACAGAGGGGCAATGCCTATACTTCACAAATACCTTTCTACGGCTGGCCAAGTCCAACCCGCTGCGGCAGATTGTTATCAGCCAGCATTCTAGATGCTACTGCAGGAGAGTGAGCTCGAGGCCAGGCTAGGTTACACAATAGGGAGAAAGTTATTGCAAATTTGAAGGAACTGTTTACAGGGGAAATAACCTCATGGATGTTCACCACAGAGAAAAATGGAAATAATCCTAAATGTTTCATAGTTCGTAACTTGTTACCCATGTAACAGAATGCTATATATTAGCTATTTGAAAAATCATATAACAGAACATTTAATGACAGAGTAGTTAATAAAGGAAAAATACAGGATACATGAGGTCATATGATCCCAAATTAAATTTTCAATGGCTAATGTGATGAAAATATAACAAGATTAGCATTTTGCCACACCACTGAGATTAAGTAGGACTTGTGTTTTCCTCGAGTTTTTTCCCCTCAATTCTCAATACTTTACAATGTATGACCTTGATAATCACACCATAAATGTCACTAAATGGAGTGTGAGGATATAGCTGAACCCAAGCACAAATGTTTCTTCAATAATACAATGACAGTCCCGTACAACAGCAGTTCAGAACGCTCTCACAACAGCAGTTCAGAATGCTCTCACAACAGCAGTTCAGAATGCTCTCACAACAGCAGTTCAGAACGCTCTCACAACAGCAGTTCAGAACGCTCTCACAGAAACCTACAGGGAGTTCTAGGTGCTTTGTGGGCCAATGCTAAAGACAGTCCTGCTCCAACCCCTGCATTATCTCCATGTATCACATCAAAGGGAAAGAAGCTGCAATAAAGTTTGTCCTGGGGCCACTACAGCAGAGACTGGGACCTCAGACAAGTCTCTCAAAAGGTTTCTTACTAGGCAACTTCCTGAATCTCTGCTATAGGACGTCCAAGGCCAGGATAAAAGATAGGATTCTTTGGCTCTTTATAAAATGATGACAACAACAACAAATTGATAATACAAATATTTTGTTGGGCTGGAGAGATGGCTCAGGGTTAAGAGCCAGCAGCAGCTCACAATTGTCTGTAACTCCAGTTTCAGCATATCTAACACCTTCTGCTCTCTGCTGGCACTGTTCACACATTGTGTGTTGACATACATACAAGCAAAACACCATACACATAAAAATACATAAATCATTTTTGAACATTTTGTGAACTAGTTCTTTGGACAAAAGCAATCATTTTGGTACTCTGAAATCTGATTTGATCTTTTCCCTCTGTGTGCCTCACACAGTATTTGATTTTCTTAGTCTTTCTGTATCATCTGTCATAGAGTAGATCCATGGGAAAGAACACAGGAATAGTTCTAAACTAGCCTATTGTGGCTGTCCATGCAGACTGGGGGGTGGGGGGGTCTGTGGTTTCCATCAAGCCAGGGTCTATTTAGACCCAACTTTATTGTAAATCTCTGAATCAACAATAAAAACTGGATGACCTTACCTTCTCACCTTGTCCTATGCCTTAATAGTTTGACTTTGTGGCCAAAAATGACAGTCTCTGGTCTCTGCCATGCAAGAAGCACAGGTATTAGCCTGTGTCATTTCAACTAGCCAGAAAATCTGGGAATTCAGGATGCCGAAGATTATTAAGCAGAACTCTGCTCTCAGAGTGACTTGTCTTGAATAAGAGACTCCATTGAGAAGGAATGTCTACTCCTCTGACTTGATAGCCTGCTTTTGTTAGCCGGCTGGGAGACAAAGCTCTGCTCAGGATCACTTGATACGGCATATTTCCCTGTGTGGTCAGACTCTGCATTAGCCTTTAAGTACCGGTGGCAACATAGTCCTACCTACACTGTCCTAGTCTATCTCTGAGAGAAATTTCAGATGGCAGTTGCCACAACTTGTTCAGCTTCAAGAAGCCCTCTGGTCTCTCTGACCCAGCATCACTGTTACTTCAAGGCCTACTGATAGCCTGTTCTAACCTGTTTAGCTTGCCTTTGATTCCTGTATACCCCGACTTACAAATCAAATGCAGGTTCTCTTTGCATTTAATTATGCTGGTTCCGACTCAACAACTTTACATGCTAATGAAAAGTTCTCAATAACATTTGGCCAGCATGGTATCACAAATGTTCACAGCTCTGCTGTCCCCTGACATATGAATTTAGGAACAAAGGGGACATGGGGTAGAGATAGAAAGGGATGGCTATCTGCTCTTCTCGGCAAATCTCACATCATTCAAGTGTACTTTCACAACCAAGCATACACTCCTTTCTTAGTAAATTCTTCTTAGTCCAGAAGAAAAATGGTTGAAATTGTTCTGAATTAATCACATGACTCCCTAAATCCCGCACACTCCTTGTAACCTGTCCTCCTCCCGGGACAGCGTCTGACTTGCTCATTTTAGCAGCTCATTTTGACTTGTCCTCTATAAGGGGAAACATGAGCTATCTAGCCTTTGCAGACAGGCCAGCTGAAAAACGGCTAGAGTCCCAAAAATCTGAGTTGCAAGCACATTTTCAGCTAGCAGAGGCTGCATGCTTGCTCTGGTTGTAGAAAACTGGCATCTTGTTTGCTTTGGCTTCATGTGTGGCTTGGAGTTTGAGCAGTCTACTTGGCTGCACCTTAGTTTAAAACTTTGGTTAACATTTACAGCACTGCATCAACTTAGGTTCACTTTTTCCTCCAGAGCTGAAATGTAGCTATAGATCCAAAAAAGAAGGCAACAAATTATTTAACACATTTCAAAGACACTGAAATCCGAATCTGGGACAGAGAAAAAAAATTAAATTCTCATTTTGGCTACAAATCACTCCACATTACACTCCAATACAATGCGTTGGACACTCAGACCCTTACTGTCACTCACGTTGTGACACTAGAGGTGAAGACAAGTAAACTGAGTGTGTAATTGAGTGTGGCTCACAAACCGCATCCTGAGTGTACCTTTAAAGACTACCTGAAGTGTGTCTCTTGATCTCAGAATGTAAGTGGCCTGGCAGGAATGAAGGTGTTCTAAAGTTAGACAAGCCCCTTCCTTTGCCTATAAAACTACTGAAACAATAGTCCCCAAGAAATTAGAATTTCCCTAGGAGTCTCTGGAAGAAGAAGGTGGAAATCTGGTGTTTCCCTGATAGAAACTGCACACACTTCTGACAGTGTCACACTGCCTTGCAGGAAGAGACCAGAAGCAAAACAGGGTTGGTCAATGAGTTCACAGCCTGACTCTCACTGCTTATCTCTGCGAACCTCTAGCCCTCTGCATAAACCACCCACAAGTCAGGACTCCAGACACTTGGGCAGAGGCAAGAATGCCTGTGGATACTGGAAAAATCAGAAAATAGAAATACGTTAATAAATCAGGGCATTAAAAATGACACTGTCCTGACCTAAAAGAAAAAAGCAGAGACATTTAACTAGTGTTTACCCTAGATATTTATTATGTGCATACGCTTGCCAAAACTTCTTGGTAAAAACTTGTACTATTTCTCTCCAATTTGCTGATATAAAATGCCCAGTCCTACTAAGAAACTTTCAAAATGAGCACCTTGAGTGGTACTCAGGAGGAGAAAAACGTTAGAAGCATTTGTTGTCTATCTCTGTTAAAACCTGACAACTGTTCTTTGTCTTTCAACTTCCTTATTCTTCTGTGGATTCGTGCTTTGCCTGCATAGATGCCCATGCACCACTGTGCACAATGCCCACAGAGGCTAGAAAGCATCAAGTCCCTGAGACTGCCGTGTGCATGATGGGAATTGAACTCAGGTTCTGTGTAGAGCAGCCAGTGCTCTTAACCTCTGTGTTATATCTCCATCCCCTGATAATGCAATATTTTTAAAGGATTTTTTAAAATCTCTATGGTCAATTCAATTTAACTAAAAGCTGATACTCAGTAAGACCAGCTTACAGTAGAAAACCTGCCTACTGTGTTTTCCGTGTCTGTTCACAACAGCCATGTTAGGGAGCCTGCCTAAGTGACCATTAATAGGTGAATAAGTAAAGAAAATATGCTATAGAGGCTAGAGAAATGCTTCAGTGCTTAAGAGCACTGGTTGCTTTCCAGACAATTTGGGTTCAATGCCCAGCACCCACATGATTGCCCACAACACAGCCATCTGTAATTCCAGTTCCAGAGACTCCAGTGCCCTCTCCTGGTCGCCACAGTCACTGAGTATCGTATACAGACATCTAAGCAGACATACACCACACAGATAAAAGAAAAATAAATGTTTTTTAAAACAAATTTTTATCCACTGATGAACAGATGAACAAATGTATGAGATATGTACAGTGTAATGTTAGTCTTTAAAAGGATGGCATTCTGATATATGTATTCTCTTGGATGAACCTTGTGTGATGATATTAATCAGACACAAGGAGACATACAATGTATGATTTCACTTCTGTAGGTTACCGTTGAAATCAATTTCATGGACACAGAAAGCAAAATGAGGTTGCCAGGAACGGGGAAAAGGAAAAACAGAGAATTGTGTTAGGGAAATGGATGTTCAGATTTACAAATGAAAACATTCCCTGGATCAGCTTGACAAGATGAATGCAGTGAGATCCTGTCTCAAAATTAAAAGGTAAGATGGTAAATGTGTGTGGGGTGTGTGTGTGTGTGTATGCGTATGTGTGTATGTATATGTATATGTGTGTATGTAGGTGTGGTGTGTATGTGTGTATGTATATGTATATGTGTGTATGCAGGTGTGGTGTGTATGTGTGTGTATGTAGACATGTGTATGTAGGTGTGGTGTATGTGTGTGTATGTGTTTGTATGTATATGTATACGTGTGTTCATAGGTGTGGGGTGGAGGTGGGTTTCACAGTGCTAGTGATCAAACCCAGGGTACTAAGCAGGCTAAACAAACACTCTAGCACTGAGCCTGCAGCTCCAGCCCTCGGTATTTTGTGACAGGCTCTTGCTTTGTAACCTTTGCTCCTTCAACTGTAGACCCTCCTAGCCTCCACCTTCTGAATGTGGATTATAGAATATGCCACCACACTCCATTTATTTTGCATTCAATTTTTGTTCTTTTTTGCAAAAATATAGTAATAAAACACATGTTCAGAGAAAATACTAGTACAGAGTAAAAGAGTATTTTCTTGGAGAGTATTTCTATTTAAAAGGCATTTATTTCTTTTTGTACACTATGCTATATCAAGATACCCAGAAGCTGACAGGATACCAAGCTTCCCTCATCTCTGGTAGTGCTGAAGGACATGAACCTCAGGAAAGAGAGGGCAGAAAGGTACTAATTGTTTCTGAGCAGTGGGGTCCTGTCCCATTGACCAAGTCAGCAGCTACATGCTAGGGATTACAGCACCCAGTATGTACCTTCCTTGATCATGAAAATGAGCACATTATACAATAGGTGTAATTTTCACCAGATAATACACATCACTAGATACCTATTAAGTTTTTATAGATTTTTTTTGTACATGTCTTTCAATAGATAAATTGTGAGGGCCTTCACTGGGTCATGGCAAGGGGTGGGGGGAGTCGGTGGGGGGGGCAATGAATGCAGTTTAGTTTTCATAAATAATGCCTGTTTTCCAAGTTGACTCAATCTATACTCAATAGGTGAATATTAGAAACATAAATTGCCAACAAAATTTTGATGCTAGGAATTATCAGTCTTTTTAATTTACCCCAAGGTGTTATCTTGTAGTGTTAAACTGCGTTTTTTCTGATGCCTGATTCTGTGAGTCTTTTCCTGAGTATGTTGGCCATATGAATTTCCTCTTTTAAAGTTTATAACTGACCCAAGCACTGAGCCATGTTGGGTGTTGTTGTTGTTACTAGTGTTGATTTTTTTTAGATAAGAGCATGCCTTTGTGTTATTTTAATAAGCAATTTCTAGATGACAGTATATCTGCCCCATGTTAGTTATTTTTGTCTGCAAACATTATCACTACTAAACAGAGAGAAGAGTGTAGTCTGTACAGGCACTTAACACCTGTCATTCACACAAGCCATTATACAGCTCAGAAAATAAATTTTCTAAAGACACTTATTTCTAGTAAATGTCTTGGGGGATCTCATTATATTCTGCTTTGTTAGATAACATGGTGACGGTGTATGATTTTAAAATTAAAACCTAAAAGTAGATTAAACTTTTATGGAATGTGAAACGTGAAAGCTGGTGCTCGATAACAATGTGTAGAACATAGGAAGCGAACACTCCGTCCATTTGGCTGAAATGAGCCGTTCCTGTGCTCTTTAAGCCGTTCCTGCTCTTTAGCAGAGCCCAATTTTGCTTCTCCTGTTTACTTCCATTGCCAAGCCCCTCTGCATTGAATGAAGCTACCTCCACTCTAGTTGCCAAGAGTCTGATGAGCAGACTGTATCTCCCTGCCAGAGACTGGTTCAGTATTGAGTATAGAGCCCTGACACCTAAAAGGATATTTTGAAGGACTCTAAGACAATGGGGAATTGTGGGGAAGAGGGGTAATGTGTACACTGTTCATGTGCACAAACATAGGTGTCTATGCATATATGTATCAGAGGACAATCTTGGGTGTTATTCCTCAGATTCTGTCCACTTTGTTTATTTTATTTTATTTTATTTTATTTTATTTAGACATGATCTCTTATTGGCCTGGGTCTTACAACTTTCGCTAGACTGGCTGGCCAGCAAGTTCCATGGATTCATCCATCTCTGCCTCCCTGGGGCTAGGATTACAAACTCCAGCACTGGGGCTGGATTTTTAAATGGGTTCTGGGGTGGGTCTGCACCTTCTAAGCCGTCTCTCCAGCCCTGACGCTGGATCTTCTTAAAATGACTTTTCTAAGTTTCCAAAGAGGAGTTGTCTGCTACTTCAGATAATGTGGAAGTAAAGCTATAAGATGCATGGCCCCAAATGTGCTTCTGCACTAAAAAAAATATATACCTCAAAGGAAGAGCCCAGAGAATGACAGACTGTGGGCAGGAGGCATTGATCTGAGAAATGTAGAAGTTCTGGACTTATATTTATGAATGTGCAGCAGTTAGGATGCATCTGGCTCCCAGAATACATGACAGTGTTTGAATCAGAGGGGTAATTTTCTCTCATAATCAGAAGCAGGACAGGAAGAGCGAACCACCTTCTCATTCTATGACACCATCCTAAACACACTGGCTTTGTGTATGCCTTCACACTTGTCCTCTTGAGGATGAAGATGGTCTCTGAAACTCTAGGCATTTTCCTAAAGGCAGGAAGAAGGGGATGAGAAGAGCTACCTGGCTCTCTGTCACCACTCATCATTTATAAATAAGTAAAAATTTCCCAAACTCCCTGTACTGGATAGCTTTGTGTCAACTTGACACAGCTGGAGTTATCACAGAGAAAGGAGCTTCAGTTGGGGAAGTGCCTCCATGAGATCCAGCTGTAAGG
>NC_034599.1:104688764-104690062 GCF_900095145.1 Mus pahari | reverse complement strand
CAAATCCCAGCAACCACATGGTGGCTCACAACCATCCGTAACAAGATCTGACGCCCTCTTCTGGAGTGTCTGAAGTCAGCTACAGTGTACTTAAATATAATAAATCTTTAAAGAGAGTGGACTAAGCAAGCCAGTAAAGAACATCCCTCCATGGCTTCTGCATCAGCTCCAGCTTTCTGACCTGCTTGAGTTCCAGTCCTGACTTCCTTGGTGATGAACAGCAGTATGGAGTGTAAGCTGAATAAACCCTTTCCTCCTCAACTTGCTTCTTGGTCATGATGTTTTGTGCAGGAATAGAAACCCTGACTAAGACACTCCCCCCAAGGAGACTTCCTGTGTCCCACTGGTGAGAAATAGGAATCACAGTGGGGAGGGTCAGTATCATTCAGTATCTGAATGGTAGCTTTCCAAAGAGGAGCTTGACAGGAGCTATAGGTTTCCAACAGCAAAGTGTATGTAAATACACTCTAGCTGTCTTCAGACACTCCAGAAGAGGGCACCAGTTTTCGTTATGGATGGTTGTGAGCCACTAGCCAGATATAGATACTGACAATATAATTCAAATTGGATAAAGTACAATCAAAGCACCCATTCTTCTTTTAAAGATGTATTTTTTTATATGAGTGTTTGCCTTCGTGTATGTGAAGAGGAAGGGAGTGTTTGCCTTCGTGTAGGGGAGGGGAGGGGAGGAGAGGGGTGTACTGTTGTTTTGCTAAATGCCAAACCACTTTTTTAAAAAAGATTTATTTATTTTTTGTGTATACAGCGTTCTGTCTGAACTAATGCCTGCAAACCAGAAGAGGGCATTGGATCCCATTACAGATGGTTGTGAGCCACCATGTGATTGCTAGGAGTTGTGATTGCCTGGTGCAGAGATTGTTCACTGGCTTTGTGTATGTGCCTAGTGCCTGAGATCAGAAAATGGTGTTAGATTCCCAGGAGCTGGAATTACAGATGTGAGCTGCCATGTGGGTGCTGGAATCCAACCCAGGTCCTCTGCCAGAGCAGCAAGCACTCTTAATGTCTGGGCCATCTCTCCAGCACAAAGCTCCCATTGTCCAGTCACTCTAACATCTCAGCTGGCTCCAGGCTGCATGGCTAGTGGTTACTACTGCCTTCCAAGAGTGTCCTAACCTATTTCCATCATAGCAAACTACTGGGGAGTGCAGTGCTGGGTAGAACTACCACCCACGCAGATGCAACATTGAAATACTGTTCACGCCCGATCGTCCTGCGCCTCTCCTGCCCAGGAGGGGTGTTCGCCTGGCGGCTGTCCGCAGGCCGATCCAACACCCAAC
>NC_034599.1:104685611-104688023 GCF_900095145.1 Mus pahari | reverse complement strand
TGAGTTCCAGGACAGCCAGGGCTATACAGAGAAACCCTGTCTCGAAAAAACCAAAAAAACAAAACAAAACAAAAAAAAAACTAGAATAACAAAATACTGAATTTAGTAAAGATCCACATGTAATTCCTATAGGAGCTTTTAAAGAGAATGCTTATGAAATAGCCACAAACACCTGAGTTTGCAAGACTAACTTATAGGAAAAGTAAAATAAATTTTACTCACCTATCAGTCTTGTCTTTTTAAAATACCCTGCATTTCTGTCTGGGGAAATTCATGATTATAAAATGACAGATTTTCCTTTGAATGTATTTTAACAAAATTTGATTTTAAATGGTAATTACATTTATTTATCTATGGTAGGAGCAGGAAGAGGTGAGTCCTGTGCCTCACACACGCACAGAGGTCAGAGGACAACTTACAACTTGGTTCTCTCCTTCACTATGTGCTTCTAAGGGTCAAACTCAGGTCACCAAGCTTGACACTGCCCTTACCTGCAGAGTCATCTTGTTGGCCTGAAATCTGATTTTTTTTTTAACTTTTGCAAGACAAGATAGATAAATAAAGTAATAAAATGTCTCTCAGGTTCATTAAGAGATAAATAAGCCAGAGCAACCAAGATATTTTTAATAGAAGAAATATTAAGGTAAAATATGTTTTAGTGTTTTAAAATATATTTATAGAAACTTACCTACAATTTTTTTGGAGTTGTCCTAACATGTAAAAGAGTAAGCATGTGAATTAAACAGCACAGAATATCCAGAAATAAATATATGACATTAAATAACTCCCTGTAGATAAAGGTAACTTTTAAATAAACTGAAAAGAAATGAATCATGACTTGGTAGAACCTAGGAAAGAAATTTCCCCTTCTCACTCTGTGGTAAGGCAAATAATGGATGGTCCAGAAATATCCACACCCTAATCCCCAGACCAGCACTGTGAATATATCATACAGCCAAAGAAACTTCATAGGTCTGTTTTTATATATCTTAAGAAAGGAATATTACAGTGTTGATGTGGATGGGCCTTCTCTAGCCACAGGATCTGTAAAAGCAGATCTCCATAGCTACAGGAGTAGAGAAACCACAGGGCAGGAGAGAGACGGCAGCAAACTTCAAGCCTAAAACGTCTGGCCCTGCTATGGCAGGCCTTGAAGGTGGAGAATCATGGGAAATAGGTTCCCAGGAGCAGGGGAGATGGTTCAGTGGCTAAGAGCACTGTATGCTCTTGCAGAGAACCCAGATTCAGTTCCCAGAACCTACATGGTACCTCACAACCATCTGTAACTCCAGACCCCAGGGAAACCTGATGCCCTGCTCTGGCCTCCACGGCACTAGACATAGATATGCATACAGACCAGAAGTCATACACATATATTTTTTTCAATTTTTTAAAATATAGTAAAGAAATCAGCTCCCAGATAAAAGAACATGTAAGCTTAGGTCTACTTGCCATAAGGAACAAATAGATTCTGCCAACAAAGTGAGTTTAGAAAAAATTTGAAAAAAGCTTTCTAGAGGAAGGGTGGCTAGTCACATGGGTATATATAATTTCTAAAGTTCATTAAATCAATGCACTTCAGTTAGTACCCTTTGCTACATCAGTGGTACCCTCTTTAGAGAAGCACTGAGAAGATGTAAATACATATTTTGAACTGTCTTCAATGTTTTAGGGAGAAATACGCTGCTAGCTAAGTGATGCATATACAGCTTTAATCTGGGACCTACCGCAATGCCCATCAAGGACCTTGTTTAAAATCTAAAGAGCAGAAGCCAGCAAATTCCACTTTAGGAGAAGGGGTTTCTTTTCGCTCACAGTTCATGTTACATAGTCCATCACAACAGGAATGAAGGCAGCAGGAACTGGACTCAGCTGGTCGCATTGGTCACATTGGTCACATGGCACCATAATGAGGAAACAGGACATAAGTGCACACTGCTACCCAGTTCCCTTTCTCCATTTACACAGGCCAGGATCTCACCCAGGGGAATGGTGCCACCCGCAATGGACAAGTCTTCCAATCTCAATTTAAGCAACAAAATATTTCCCCCACAGGCACACCCAGAAGCCCATCTCCTATCTCTTAGGTTCTGTCAAGTTGACAATCAACATTAGCCACACCCCTTCACAACAACATACTATGCAATTTTTTTACAAAAAAATGTTTTAGATGATGTCCATGTGCTAATATAGGATCATTTTCAAAATATATTTAAAGAGAGCAGGTGCAGAATACTTTGTTCAGTATGCTCCCTTTACTGACAAAATAAATAACATATAAATAAGTAGGTAAATGCTGAATAAGAATATAAATATGAGCCGGGTGTGGTGGCGCACGCCTTTAATCCCAGCACTCGGGAGGCAGAGGCAGGCGGATTTCTGAGTTCGAGGCCAGCCTGGTCTACAGAGTGA
>NC_034599.1:104684349-104685446 GCF_900095145.1 Mus pahari | reverse complement strand
AAAAAAAAAAAAGAAAGAATATAAATATGCATTTGTTTATATATACATAAATTCTGGCTTGGTCATTAGAATGCTTACAACACAGGCATGACAAGTTAAGTTCCTATTCCAGACACCTCCATAAAAGAGCTGGGCATAGCAGCACAGTATCTGTAATCCTAGCACGGGGGAGCTGGACACAGGCCAATCCTTGGAGCTCACTGGCTAGAAAGCCAGCTGAACAATGAGCAGTGACCTGCCAATGAGACAGTGGTTAGAGAACACACCCACTGTCGACTCTGGCCTCGACATACACATGCTCATGTGCACACACACTACACTTAGCACAAAGCTAACTAATTAATTAAGGTATTTTTAAGATCTAGAAAGGACCATCAAAAGTAAAATGACTTAACCTTCCTGGAGAAAGGGAGGAGGGGAAGAAGAGTTATCTTCATAACTTGTTTATCTTACGAATCCCTGAATTACCAGAATTCAAAAAAGGTTTAATGCATCAAAAACAAGTATTTTGAGAAGGGGACTCTAGTGGCACTAAAAGCAAAAACCATAAGGAAAGTGACAGGCAAGTCCATGGAAAGCCCAGCTCCTGCCCATCAAGGGACAACGGAGCAGCTACCAGCACTAAGGTCAGCAAGAGTGTGGCCATCACGCTCATCTACACTGATGGCCAGATAAAATCTGTCACAAACATTTGATGTTCAATCTTGGAACATAGCTTTCAGTTGTTGGGAAATTGTTCTTCAAATATGCTTGTTCACTGTACCATACTCTGTAAAAGCCATTCAAATGCAAAAGTTCTACAGAGAAAATTATGTAAAGTGTGGTACATCTTAGAGCAGAACAATACTGCTATTTAAAAATAAGAGGTGCATCTATATAAAGTGTAAAAGCTGTCAAAATATGCCACTAAAGTGAATAAAGCAAACTGGAAGCCAATTTGTAGAGCAACTTGGAGAACAAGTGAGAGAGCTTAGGAAGGTTGTGTGTGTGTGTGTGTGTGTGTGTGTGTGTTTTCCCATAAGTACATTTAAGAAATAATAAAATGGAACTGCAGAGCCTTAACTGTGGTTAAAAGTTCATCCTGAGCCAGACGTGGT
>NC_034599.1:104681669-104684144 GCF_900095145.1 Mus pahari | reverse complement strand
GCCTGGTCTACAGAGTGAGTTCCAGGACAGCCAGGGCTATACAAAGAAACCCTGTCTCGAAAAACAAAACAAACAAACAAACAAACAAACAAAAATCATCCTGGCCTTTCAGAGGACCTGTGTTCACTTCTGAGCACCCACATTGGGATGCTCACAACTGTCTGTAACTCCAGCTCCAGGGGCTCTGACACACTCTCCTGACTTACATAGGCACTGCACTAATGTGCACATAGTCACACAGAGACATACACATACATACATAGTTTAAAGTAAAATAAAGAAATAAGTCAAAGTAGTGGTCTTCATGGAGGAGGAGGTCTAGCAATGGGGAGCAGGTTCTGAAGTGTGAGAGACGAAGCTTCTGTTTAGTCCCTCGGTTTGTGGTAGCTCATCATTGCTGCTTTAGGAAGTGAGTGGACCACCTTGCTAAATATATCACTGAGTCACAGAAAAGGCTTAGTACATGATGGCTGGACTCCAATTTCTGCAGCCCACACAGCCTCTGCATGCACCCCAGTCTGGCATTTGTTATGAAAGTACCCAGGGCAGCTCCATGACACCAGAAGTGTGCTGCATACGTCTTACCTGACAGCCCCGTGCTACACCCTTCTCAGCCATTTCCAGGGGGATATGACTGAAAAAAATCAATAAAGGAGTCATACAGTCATTCCAGTTTGAGAGATCAGGAAACAGGCTCATACAGGAAGAAATCCTCCTTGAAAGGCACAAGCTCAAATCTAAAGCCAAAATCCGTGCTCACGATCCCTTGGTATGCACGGTATACACAGGGTGACAGTGACTAGAAAAACATAATGAACTTCAAAGTTAAATGCAGATCCTCAAAAAACCAACCCAATAAAACACAAAAGTGTGCATCCAAACCTATTTAAAGACACACAGAAAGTTCAGCCAAGCTACAAGGTGTGTTCATCCACACACCCAGAGACTGTTTTCCAGAATTCCATTGCTGGTTTCCAGAGCCCATAGTTTACACACAGCCTGGCATAAGATAAACTATTATTATTGGTGTTCTAGTGTAAACCCTTACATTGACCAATACTCTTAATAACTATCTGGTCCTTTGATCTAGAATCTTCCTTCGTGGTGCTCTCATCCTACCTGCTTGAATTTCTCTTCCTCTGCCCAGATCCAGCTCAAAACTGACTTCTCACTTTTCTTCCTAGGAGGACTGAGGAGCTATCATCTGAGTGCTTGCTCACACCCCACTCACCTATCTTCACAGGTGTGCCCAGTGTGAAGTGTGTTCTCTCAGCAGCAGCAAAGCTTCTCAATGAACAGCCTTATTAGCCCAAACCAGAGCCATCAGGTATCTCTGAGGACCAGACCCAACTTAAAACAAAAAAGGCAAACAGAAGTTTAAAGCAAGTCAAAAGGAATATATTGGAGAGAACATCCAGGAGCCACAGTTAGTACCTGGTCAGTGTGCGCAGGTTTAAACGGGCTCTGGAAATTAGCAATATGTATGTCCTTCCCCTCTGGCAGGGGTGGTGCTGATGGACAGAGGAGCTGCCCAAGGTTGACCAAGTGGCAGGCTCACTTCACAGTCTATTATGTTTGCACTATGCTCTATGGGAAAGAATCCATTTGTAGCCCAACATACATACTAATGCTATGTATACGTGTATTAGCCATACATACTAATGGTTTGTTCTGAAGTTAACTTTCACTCTAGATGTGATCCATGCAAATCCTCCCCCTGCTACACAGATAGAATAATGCAGGAACATAAGATCTCAGAAACATGGCCAGAGACCTGATCCGAGGGGGGAGACTAACTTTGGAATGGTTGGAAGCCTTTGTTTCCTTTCCCTCAATAATCTGTTGGCTAAAGATGAGGTGGGAGAGAAACCTTTGGGACAGTGATCCACTGTCTTCTCAGACTACTGGCTCCTTAAGTAAAGTTCAGTATATGATCACTTCCTGGGGCCAGTGAGATGGCTCAGGGGGTAAAGACACTTGCCAGCAAGCCTGGCACCTGCGTTTGATCCCCAAGTCCCACCCACATGGTGGAAAGAGAGAACCAACTCCAGCAGGCTATCCTCTGCTCTTGGCACATGAGCCACAGGTTTTGCTTATGTGCTGCACAGGCCACTTACAAAGGAGAAGGCCCCGGAAGCACCCTTGCACATGAAGGAGGAGCTCACCCCTGGTTAGACACAAGCTGCTGAACAGGCTTATCACAAGGAATCGAGATGGCCAGGTGATGTTCCCAGTTTGCTGTGTTGTGTGTGCACCCTTGGCCTTGTTTTCTCCCAACTATCCTCCTTGTTTCTCAGACTAGAAATCTGTCCACTTTTAGTGCTGCCATCAAAGACAAGAAGACCCGGTGCTGAGTCTACATAAATGGTACTTGACTTTCTTTTTTTTTTTTTTTTTTTTTTTTTTTGGTTTTTGGAGACAGGGTTTCTCCTTATAGCCCTGGCTGTCCTGGAACTCACTTTGTAGACCAGGCTG
>NC_034599.1:104679294-104681627 GCF_900095145.1 Mus pahari | reverse complement strand
CCGCCTGCCTCTGCCTCCCGAGTGCTGGGATTAAAGGCGTGCGCCACCACGCCCAGCTGGTACTTGACTTTCAAAAGCTGATGCTGCTAAACTTGGATTTGCCTTGAGCACAAAAGATGCACGGCCCCACCAACTCACCGGTGCGTGGAGTTTAGCTAAGTAGGAAAGGACGGAGCTCACAGGTAAAGGTCATTAATCCTTCCAGGTTTTTAACAAAAGGAGGAAACAAGGTTATATTCATTTTATGTGCTTTGAAATCAAGAAAAATGTCTGGTCAAGGAAGATAGTCAATGCTGTTCCCATAAAGAGAATACCATCCTTGGTTTCAGTGTAGCAGAAGCACCGGCTTGTGTAGCTCAGTGCTCCCTTATATTCAACAGTTTCCCCAGCTCTGCCTCCACTGTTGATCTCTGGTTGTAATTTAAGTATTTTCTTTGCTAAGAGTGCGTGTGTGTACGTGTGAGATCACCACTCTTGAATGTAACGCTTTCTATAGTACTCTGCACTCTTAAGGAGGCCTGCTGGAAAGCCCGTCTTTCTGAGGCTAAGGTGCTGACTTTCAGCTCCACTTCCCCATCTGGAAAAGCAAAGGGGATCTTGTTCCCCACTCTTATTAAAAACAATGACCAGTAAAAACATTCTTAACTTAAATATATATAGTATAAAAGTGCATATATACACATAAACTATAAAAATATTTTTACATATGATATAGTTCATTATACATAATACAGCATTGTGCTAGAAAATTATATTCACATGTACGTGCTTCAAAATTATCAAATATATATTGAGAAAAGAGGGGAAAAAAATAAGAAGTCAACTTTCAAGCCCCACTTCAGCTCTTGAGTGCTCTCAGAATCTCTCTACTGCCCTCAAAGAGAACACTGCAGGCTCTGTTTTCACAGCTAAGGTGAATTTCATCCCAACAAACAAAGATAAAATAACAAGAGGGCACAGAAATGGGTCTTTGATAGCAAGCACAGGAAAGAGAACTAACCAGCAAAGAGAAGTTAAGAATTCCACAGCAGCAAGGCCTGTCTGTTGTAGGTCAGGAAGGTTAGAACAGGTGTCTAGCCCAGATGCACCCATGACTTTGTGGTGATGCTTGCCTCATGAAATGACTGTGGTCCTGATAGTGAAGGTGACCAGCTTTTTAAAAGTTCAAATGTAAGCATCATTGTAAAAAGAAAATGACTACAATGAAGCTCTTGATTCCATGCATACAGGTTGGTGGAGGTGGCTCTGTGCAGAAGGCCTTTCATTGGTTTTGTTTTGTTTTGTTTTCTTAAAAGGAAGATTTAGAATCCCATAGGCCTGTGGTAGTGAAATCCAATTCTGAGTGGGCATGTCACATACACTCACTCCATCTTCTAGAGGATTTAAAGACCTACAAAAGATACTTAGACTCAAGAACCCAACCTGGATACCTGCGGGTAAGATGAAAGACTAGGACTGACTCACGTAGGCCAGATGTGGTGGCACACGCCTTTAATCCCAGCACTCGGGAGGCAGAGGCAGGCAGATTTCTGAGTTCGAGGCCAGCGTGGTCTACAAAGTGAGCTTCAGGTCAGCCAGGGCTACACAGAGAAACCCTGTCTCGAAAAAAACAAAAAACAAACAAACAAACAAAAAAAAGGACTGATTCACGTGGCATGTACGTGAGAAGTCCAGTTAACAAAGAACATGCCATATTCCAAAGACAGAGTAGAAAAGCAGGAGAAATCACAGAGATAGAGATACGACATCTGAGAAGGGTGGGAATGCTGAGGGGCAACACAGCAGAAAGAGGCAAGCCTCACAGGGCTCTGGAAGCAGAGTACCCTGCAGAAAACAGACAGCAGAGGACAGACCCAGTTCATACGTGACAGAGTCAGTAACATGGAAGGGAAAACAGCAAGCATGGGAAACCCAGCAATGAAACCGAGATTTAAAAAAACATAGAAATGTCAAAAATGTGAGGCTTGGGGTTGCTCAGTGGCTAAGAGCATCAGTTGTTCTTGCCAAGGGCCCAGGTTCAGTTCCCAGCATCTATATGGTGGCTCACAGCTAACTGTAACTCCAGTTCAAGAGGATCTGATGACCTTCGTGGGTACCAGGCACATGCATGATGCACATACATACATGCAGGCAAAATACCTGTACACATAAAATTAAATAAAACTAAATCTTTAACAAAGGATATGTTAGAAATGAAATTTCAGCCAAGTAAAAAGAGTCACCAAGAGATTAAAATATCAGAAATTGAAGACAAAGTCTAGATAATGCAGTGTTCAGACAGAGAATATATATATATATATATATATATATATATATATATATATATATATATA
>NC_034599.1:104654786-104679184 GCF_900095145.1 Mus pahari | reverse complement strand
ATATATATATATATATATATATATATATATATATATATATATATATAACCATGACCACAATGTTCAAGAACTCACAGCACATTCAATGTAAATAGAAGCAATGAACAAGCTAGTGTGAATATTGATGTCAAATAAAGTAGACTGCAAGCCAAAATCAGTCTAAGAGATAAAGAAGGCAATAAAGAGGAAACAATCCATCAAGATGGCAGAACAATGTATACATAGCAATGTATACATAGCGCCAAGTATTGGGACTTCCAGTTCATAAGACAAATACTAACAGACATAAAAAAATAAGAACTCAAATTAATAAAATTAGAGTTGAAAGAGGATATATTATAGTAAATACCAATGAAATCCAGAGGATCATTAGGGAATGCTTTAAACTTTTCAGCTCCAAAAGACTTGAAAATCTATACAAAATGGATAAATTCCTGGGGACAGACAGATGACTTACCAAGACAAAATGAAGGAGATATAAGCAATTGTAAAAAGATCTATAGTGTTCACTGAGATTCAAACAGTAATTAAAAGTCTGTCAACAAAGAAAAATCCAAGACTGGACATATTTACTACTGAATTTTCCCAAACGTTTAAAGGGCTAATATACCACCTGGGTGGTGGTGGCTCACAACTTTGATCTCATCACTTGGGTGGCAGAGGCAGGTGGATCCCTGTGAGTTTGAGGCCAGCCTGGTCTACAGACCTAGTTCTAGGACAGCCAGTACTATACAGAGAAGCCAGGTCTCAAAAAAGGGGCAGTGGGGGTAGCTAACACCAATGCTCCTCAAACTGCTCCCTAAAATGTATAGGGAGGCAACACTCCCAAACTCATTCTATGAAGCTAGTATTACTCTGATTCCACAAGTAGATAAAGACCCAAAGAAAACTAGGCACCAACTTCCCTGACATACTTTCTCAATAAAACATTTGCAAACTGAACAAATAAATTAAGAAGATAACCAAGTTGGTTTTGCCCAGAAATGCAAGGACGGCTCAACATACCTAACAGAAGAGACCAGAGAGACGGCTCAGTAGTTAGCAGTACTGACTGCTCTTCCAGAGATCCTGAGTTCAAATCCCAGCAACCACATGGTGGCTCACAACCATCTGTAATGGGATCCGATGCCCTCTTCTGGTGTGTCTGAAGAGAGTGACAGAGTGCTCACATACATAAAATAAATCTTTAAAAAAAAACAAAACAAAACAAAAACAAACAAACAAAAAAAGCACACAAACTTAACACTGGAACTCCTACAATTGCCTCAACCAATGCAGAAAACACTTTAGATAAAATTCAATATCCATTTTGGTTTTTAAAAAGCTCTAAAGAGTAAGAATGGACATTGCATATCATAAAAGCTATTATAATGTTATACTAAGTATGGGGAAGTTGAGAATAATTTCTCTAAAATCTGGAATAATAAGTTGTCCATTCTCTCTACTTGCATTCAACATAGTATTCAAAGCCTTAACTAGAGTGGTAAATAGAAAGAGAGAGAGAGANTCTCTCTACTTGCATTCAACATAGTATTCAAAGCCTTAACTAGAGTGGTAAATAGAAAGAGAGAGAGAGACAGAGAGCGGGGGAGAGAGAGAGAGAGAGAGAGAGAGAGAGAGGGAGAGAGAGAGAGAGGGAGAGAGAGAGAGAGAGATTACAAATGGGAAAAAATAATCATAATGCCCTGTTTGTAAGCAACATCATCTTATACTTTAAAAAACTATACCTGAAAACTCATACCTGATAAATATTCTCAGCAATGTAGGATACAAAATCAACATACAAACGTAGTAGCTTTTCTACATAACAATAGTGAACTTGCAAAGAAAGAAAGGGGGTTGGGGGATGGAGGTAAGTCCATCCACAATGCTTCAAAACTATAAAATAAAATGCTTAAGAATAAACTTAACCAAGGAGGTAAAAGACTTTTATAATGAAAACTTCAAAACCCTGAAGAAAATACTAGAAGATGGAGAGGCCTCCCATGCCCATAGATAGACGGAACAGTGAATTATACTGAAAACAACCCACAGGTTCAGTGCAATCCTAATCAAAGTCCCAACATACTTCACAGGAAAAAATCGATAGGTTTATATGGAAGCACAAAAGACCCTAGATAGCCAGAGCAACTGTTAGCAGAATGAACAATGGCATAATATCATCACAATATCTGGGCCTAAAATATATTACAGAACCATTATAACAAAACAATATGGTATTGGCTCAGAAACAGACACTCAGACCAACTGATTAGATCAGGGCACTCATCAACCAACATATACAGCTGTAGCCACCTAGTTCCTGGCAAACATGTCAAAATGTACACTGGGAACAAAAGATGCACAAATGATGCTGGGGAAACTGTATATTCACATGTAGATCCATGAATCTAGAACTCTTCTCAGTCTGAAAAAGAAAAAAATCAATTCAAAATAGATAAGTCACAGGTTAATAGAAGCCCCGACACTCTGAAAGGCAAGGACTCTCTGAAAAGGGCTCCAATATCTAAGGATATAATTGCATTCACTGGCATCTGCACAGCAAAGGAAACAATGAGCAGAGTGAAAAGACGATCTACGGAATGGGAGACAACATTCATGAACTATACAGATATGATGAGAAATCGATATCTAGAAATCAGTAAATAACTCCCAAATTAAACTTAAGTCATTTTTATTTTATGTGTATGAGTGTTTTGTCTACATACACACAAATTGTACTGCATGTGTGATTAGTGCCCAAGAAGGCCAGGAGAGGGCGCCAGAAGCCCAGAAAGTGGAATTAGGGACATTGTGAGCCACCAGGTGAGTCAGGGGAACTGCCCCAGGTCCTCTGTTAGAGCAGGAAGCAGGAGTAACCACTAAGTCACCTCTCTAGCTCCCAAAACTTTAGAATTACAAATGGCCAATAAATGTATTTAATGCGTTCAACATTCTTAGACATCAGGAAAATGCAAATTAAAACTACATTGATATCCCATTTCACTCCGGTCAGAATGTATATCTTCAGTAAAATACTTGACAAGAACTGGAAAGGATATGGGTGGGGTTAGAGGGACCCTTAATATGCTGGCAGTGCCCCTGTAAACTGGTGGTACAGCCACTGCAGCAATCAGTGTAGACGTTTCTCAAAAAGACTAAAAGGAGAACTACCACATGATCCAGATACTCGATGGCACCTACCTGAAGGAGCCAAAGTCAGAAAACCAGAGATATTTGCACATTCATCTTTATTGCTGCAGTATTCAGTGTTCAAGGTGTAGAATCAGCCTCAACACTCATCAAGAGATGAGGATAAAGAAAATGTAGTATATATACACAATTACTCATGCATAAAGAATCAAACTGAATGGTTTGCATGAAAACGAGTAGGGCTTGAGATCATCAAGTAAAATAAAATCAGCCAGACTCAGAAAGACAGATCTTGTTTCCTCTCACGTGTACAATCTAAAATTCCCCCTCTCACACACCACACACACACACACACACACACACACACACACACACCCCACGGGGGTGGGGAGAAGAAGAAAGGGAGGGAGAAGAGAGCCAGCGGACTTGAAGGCAGAAGGGAGGCATTTTGCATTTCGGTGAAAGGGAGGGGCAGGTATGAGCAAAACACAATGACGTATTTATATGAAACACTCTTAAGCCCACCGTGTACACTAAAATTTCATGAAATACTGAAAGGAACTATTTTCTCATATGTAGAATCTAGATTTCTGTACCTATTAATGATGTGAAACAAGGGGGACAGTTTGAAGGGAGCAGAGACAACCAAGGGGGGAGCAAGTACCTGCAAAGTATAGTAATAGTCATGTCATCGTGAAACCCATTATTTTGTACAGATTTTCTTAAACTTTTTTTTTAAGATACAAAAAAAAAGAAAGAAAGAAATTCACCTGCAATCCTACAAAACAGCCCCGGTAGAAAAACAGTTTAAAAATTCCTGATCCCTCTACAAAAAGGTACTTTCTAGAAAGCACCAAAGAGGCTGTTGATGCCAGCAGGGTAATAGCCTTTCCTCAAAATCAAAAAGGTACCCTGCACGGGAAAAGCTGAACATTGGGTAGCTGGAGATAAATCTGGGTGTAAGGGACCGCAGGGCCTCTGGGTTTCAGCTCATCCTCTCTAGCTAAAGATGCGGTGATTGCGACAGTGCTAACTGAGCTGAAGCGGGTCCCCAGGTTGCAGAGCTCACGGACCCCCTCGTCCTCTTTTCTAAATTTTTCTTTTTCTTTTTTCCAAGTTGCACATCTCCCTAAGAACTGTCCCCAGGCAGCCTCTCTCTTGCCTGCTTCTGAGAAACGCCCCCAGCAGGGAGCAGAGTCCCCCCCCCCCAGCGGGGCCCGCGAGTCCACCGCGGCGGGTTACAAGTGCGCAGAGCCCGCGAGGGCAAGAGTGCGGGGTTTGGGGCCCGAGGACGAACCGGGCTGAGCCGGGCCGAGCAGCGGGCTGAACCTGCGCTCCTGCGCAAACCGCCCCGCGACTCGGGTCGGCGGCGGCGGCGGCGGCGGAGGGTGGGCCGCGGAGGCCGCAGGGATGGAGGACCGAGGCCTCCCCCTCCAGGGGGCAGCCCGCGTCCCGCGCTCCCCGCCGATCCCGCGCCGCCATCCCCGCGCGGCGCCGCACACCTCGAGCCAGGCTGTGCCGCGAGGCGCGTCCGCCGCGGTGTGGCCCGGGGGCCCCTCCGGGGGACGGGGGGTGGGGGTGGGGGTCCCCGCAGGGAAAGCTCCGCCCGGCAGCGCTGCCCGCCCGGGCCGTGTCGCCGCGCGCGCCTTCCCGCGCCAGGCCGCGGTCGGGGGAGGGGGGTCGGGGGAGGGCAGACGACCCCGCGGGGCCTCGGGGACTCGCGGCCCGCAAAGCCCCAGGCGCCCCCCCACCCCCGCCAGCTACGCACCTTGCCGCGCGCGGGTCCCACATGGCCGGGACTCGCCGCCGCCGCCTCGGGATGCGCGCAGGTGACACGGAGGCCCCGCGTTCCGAGGCCGGGGCCGGGCGGAAGGCTGCTTCCCGCGGCTCGTGCGGGACCGGCTGCGGGAGCGCAGCGCAGGCCGAGTCTGTGCTCCCACGCGCCTGCGGGGGCCCGAGAGCCGTCACGTATCGCCGCGCGGCGGGAGACGAAGGTGTCGCCTTTGCTCCGAGGAGAGTGTCGCGTCCCGCACCGCCGCGCGGGAGAGGCCCGCGGCGTGGCGGCCCGGCCTCCGGGGCCGAAAGCTTCGCGCCGGGCGCGCGGGACCGCGGCGTGGGGCCCCGTCTCGAGCTGCGTCTCCTCGGAGGCCAGCGGCGACCCGCGGTCGTGGAAGCCATGGCTCGGCGGGCTCGAGGCGGCGCGCTCCCCTCGGGCCGCCCGCGTCGTCCCCTCAGACGCCGACGTCGCACTCACCGCGCGCCCGACGCGCCGTCCCCGGAGGTCGGGAGCGGACGGGGCAGCGAAGCTCCGAGCCGCGCGACGCTCGTCGCCTCCGTCATTTGCCGAGTTCCTGTCACGCGGGCGGGAACCGTCCAGGCGCCTGGCAGAAGGGCCGCCAAGTCGTGAGGGTGAGAAGAGGTGGCTCCGAAGCTCTCCGGAACCGGGACGCGCGCTCGCCTCCCCGCCGGGTGGTCCTCGCGACTGAGGGGACAGGAGTCACGTTCCCACCCTCCAGGGGCCCCGGACCCAATCAGAGGGCGCGACCGCTGGCACGCCGCCTCCTGGTGGCTCATGGACCTCCTGGGCCAGCGCCCAGGGTGCGTCGAGCAGCGGAAGACAGGAGCTGGCCGGGGGAGGCAGAGGGACGAGGCCAGGAACACCGCGGTCCTTCCCAGCTCCTCCAGGGGAGTCGGAACCAGTCAGCCCTGACCAGCAGCCTCCTTCTGGCCTTCTCTCAATTCAACCTCCACGCCAGCCACCACACACGCACTCAGGCACATGCACAAATGTGAGGCGCCATTCCCCCTCAAAGCCCTGCGGTGGCACCCCATTGCCTAGGGCTGAGCCTTTAGGCTCCTCAGTGTTAGTTAGCCTAGGGTCTCGGTCACAGTGCTCACACAAACGCTGGACTCCAGTCATACCCCCATCCCGGTGGGATTTTTAAAACGCTGGTGGCTGCCTTTGCTTCGGATTTCTTACGGCGTATATCTCGAGAGTGCGATTTTTAAAGCTTCCCAAGACATTATATCATGAAGTAGAATTTGAAGGGCTTGCTGTCCCCAGACATTGCTAGACCTTTCATTTTAAAGAGGCTTTACACATCCTTCCCAGCTCTAACGTGTTTGGTACACTACCACCCCCACGACCACCCCACCACCGCCACAACCCCATACACAGCCTCATCATTTCCACTTCCAAAAGGCCTAGTATGTCAGAGTAAGGCTAGTGGGTTTCTTACATCAGAATAAGACAAGAGATTGGGGACGCAGTACAAGAATAAAATGTGCATCTGTGCTTTTCCGTCCATTTCCATAGCATTCCCCTCTAATGTGGGCTATACTCTTCAAAATCATCACATAACTAGATCTTGCTTTTCAAAATTACTTCAACTTTTATCAAAATGAGGGGTTGGTACTGTTATAAAAGCAATCCCCTGCTGCCTCATATCTAACACTCCTGAAGCAGTAACCTTTGAGTCTTTCCATGCTTATTTAATTGCTGTGTTCTTGTCTGTAAATGTGTTTGGTTGCTACTCAGAACACTTCTTCCCAGCTTCATACACTATCCCTATCTGGTAAATGCTTTGAGACTGCTTACCAAAAGACCTTTATATTTGGTATTCTAGTTTATCTGGGTATAAAATTCAGGCTCAGAAGTCATTTACTCCAGTGACTTCTAGCTTTGAGAATTATTGAAACTGCTAGAAACATTCTAGTACTGACCTCTTTTATTATTTGTTTTCCTTTATTCTGGAAACCTAAACAAATTTCCTTTTTTCTTGATGTTTTGAAGCTCCACAATGCTTGGCAGAGATGCGGGTCCAGTTGTCCAGTCCAGTCCACTGGCTGATAGGTGTATTATTTCATTCTTAGCTGTCAAGCTCCCCAATTAACTTGTTGCTTATTTCTTCTCCATTTAAAGTATTTTCTCTTCTTGGACAGCCCTATCATTCAGATATTGGACTTCTAGAATTGCCTCTGTGACATAGTTCCTTAATTTCCAAATCATCATTGTCCTGGCTGACATTTTTGTTTTTGTTTTTGTCTTTGTTTTTGTTTTTGTTTTCTTCTCTTATCTGTCTGTCTGTGTGAGACACGGTCTCACTATGTAGCCTAGGCCAGCATGTGTGTGTATGTGTTTGTGTGTGTGTGTGTATCAGGCTAACCTTGAACTCATGGAGATCTGCTTGTCTCTACTCTAGTTTATAAGCAGTGTCCTCAACTTGATTTTCCAATTCATCTTTCTTATATCAGACTTTCACTTTTCCAAGAACTCTATACAGTGAGCCTTGCTGTGCTGGCATTCCATTTTCTTCTTATGATTGTATAGCTTTCCTTACCTCCCTTTAGAAACTGCTGTCCGTCCTTCCTCCTCCAGCATACTCTGTTCTCAGGACCTTCTTTATACTTGAGTGCTTTGTCTCATTATGCTTCCTATGGCCTCTCTACCCCTGTCTGTGGCCCATGAGGACAACTAGGGAGCAGATGTCCATCCATAGAGAACACGGTGGATAAACTGATACATTTGTACCTTGTGGAGCTATGGAGCTGTACTCAGGAGTGAAGGGCATCTCTATGCAACCCTATAGGCTTGCAGCCAGGTACTATTAAGTGGCAAACGTTTAGGTGGAACTGTGTAGCATGCCACTTTTGAATGGTATCATTTGTTATTGTGTTTTTTAAATAGGAGGTGTGTATGTGCACTTGAGTGTAGATGCTTGCAAACACCAGAAGAGAGGAGCATCAGATAGATCCCTGTAGCTGGAGTTACAGCTGGGTGGATTGTAAGCTAACCAACAGGAGTGCTTAGAGCCAAACCCCCGCCCTCTGCAAGAGTGGTACACAGTTTTAACCACTAAGCCATCTCAGCATCCCCTGGATGCTACTTTTGGAACAAGATAAAGAACTGGATATCTGTCTGTCTGTCTGTCTGTCTGTCTGTCTGTCTGTCTGTCTGTCTGTCATGGCTACTTTTAAAGAGTAGTGGAGTACTGAGGACAGAGGCAAGCAAGGCTCCCTTACTAACACCTTATTTAATATCATTTAACTTTAGAACCATGTCTTACTAGCACCTTATTTAATATTGTTTAACTTTGGAACCATGCAAGCCTTTACCATAATTGAAAAAGTCCACTTTAATTTCTACAAGTATTTCCAAATGGTGAAAACCAACAGAGATAACTATAACTTAACTATAGACAAGTGGGTAACATAACATACACAACAGTTACCTATTGCTTAAAGTACTCATGAACACAAGCTGCTAAGAGGCAGAGGCATGAGGGTCACACGAGCTGACAAGTTTAAAACCAGCCTGGTCAAACAGACCTCATTTCAAAAGTAAAATGAAATCTAAAAGGAGATGATTGTTATATTGAAAAAAAATGGTTTAAGGATTATACTAATTTTCTCTGTAACCCCAACATTTTACTTTACACATTGGACAAAATTATCTTCAGCAAGAATCTACCAGATTGCTAAGAAAGTCCATGAAACATAAAATGATATTTCTCACTCTCTCTCAAGTTAAAAAAAAAAGTCAACCATGAGACAAGTGAGATGGCTCAGTGGGTAAAGGTGCTTGCAGCCAAGCCTGACGACTTGAGTTCAATCCCTGGTAAACACAGGATGGAAGGAGAGAACCGATTCCCACAAAGAGGAAGGGAAACAGATGTGGAGAGAAAGGAGAGGGAACTCAAATAGAGTATAAGACAGTTAGATGGCATGTATAACAACATGCCTCCCATTAAACTGGAGTCTTGATTCTAAGAAACTGTAAAAGTAAACCTTAAGACAGTCACACTGACTGAAAATGGTGATTTTCTTTCTACATATTAAGGAATTATTGTTACTTGAATTATATATGATAACCCATTATGGTGACTTTTTTAATTAAATTAAAAGATTTGTTTTTATTCTTTTTAATTGTGTCTGTGTATATGTTCAAGTGCCCATGGAGGGCAGAGGCATCAGATCCTCTTAGAACTGAAGTTACAGTTGAGTGTGACCTCCTGACACGTGAGCTCTTAACCGCTGAGCCACCTCTCCTGCCCCTCTCGTGATATTTTAAAGAGGTTTTTCAGTCATTAAAGAGGTTTTTCTGTCATTAATGTGGCTTTTTCTTTAAAAACAATGAAATGGTAGTTACACTGTGTCAGGGTATTTTATTTAAAATACTTGAGAGGGCCTTCGAGGTGGCCCGGCAAATGAGGCAGCTGCTGACAAAGCAGACAACACGAATTCTGTCCTTATCCCACATGGTGGAAAGAAAGAACCAACTGACAAACTGTCCTCTGACCGCCACAGGTGCTCCCCCGATGAACAAACGTTTGAAATGACAAGACTGAATCAGAATCGATGAGACATTGTGAGCTGATGCAGGAAAGGGTCAGAACTGGGTGACGACTGCTCCGTGGGTGTCATTGGCTAATAGGCACCTTCAACTTAGCCACGATTTGGCCTGCCACTGAAATCAGTCACCCACGACCAACCATTAAAAATGTTAAATGGAAAATTTCAGAGCTAAACATTTGTAAGTTTAAAATTGGGCACCGTTCAGCATGATGAAATCTTGGACCATCCTGTTCCATCCAGCCCGCGCATGAATCATCTCTTTGTCCACACTGTACTCTCTACCCGTCCTTTCTGGTTATCAGACGGACTCTCAAGGCCCTCAGAGCCTGCACTTAAGTAGCCCTCATTACCCTCAATCATAGCCCAAAGCACACGGGGAGGACCTTCAAAGCAAAGTCATAAAATGTTCCCTTTAAATGAAGAGCTAAATAAATCCTTCACCTAAGATGAGAGAGAGAAAGAAATGTCAGAGTTGTTAAAATTGACAGAACCATTTTCTGTGGTTGCAGTTGTGAAGAAGGAAAAGAAAATTCATGCTATTGCTGTAGTCACATCTCAAATCACCAGTGTTACAGCCACTGTGTGCGCTAAACAAGTGCAGGAGTGAAGATGGAAAACCCATTAAATCTGTGTGTGGGTGGTTTTCAGAATACCTGCATTTTCAGACATCTGCTGAGGGTCAGGAAACATCACTTTTCACTTCCGGTTACTTTTCTTAATTTTTCCATACTGAAAATACTTTATGCCTACAGAAACCATTCTGTCCATAGAGTGTTTGCTATATATACATAAGGTCTGGATTCAGAGCCCAGAACCCACATTTTAAAAGCCCAGCATGGGGGTATACATAGATAATCCCAAAGCTGGGGACAGAAACAGACAGATACTTGAGGCTCACTGACCTGCCAACCTTACCTGTGCTGTAATTTGCAGACCAGTGGGAGACCCCAATGTTAAAGGGGATAGGGATAAGACCTGAAGAACATCACCCCAACACCCAAGATTGACCTCTGCCCTCCACATGTATGCACACCACACACACACAAAGAAGAGAAGTTTTGTTGTTTTTGTTATTGTTGCTGTTTTAAGAATGATGGATTTAAAGATAATGGGCAGTCAGGAATGTCTGGTGCCTGTAATTCTTCAGCCCTGTATGAGTCTGTTGTGTAAAATGAGCTAGCCCTAGCCCTCAAACCTCCCCACTGTCTGTAAAATGAGCTAGCCTCAAACCTCCCTGCTGTCTGCTTGCCAACTGTCATTCTCTCTTTCCTGTAACAGCTTTCTAAAACACAGACCTTGCTGCTATTGCCATCTCAGTCTCCCTCTCTGGATGTCCTTAGGAATTCCTTTACATGGCCTGATCGGCCATCATTGGGAAGAGAGGCCCCTTGGTCTTGCAAACTTTATATGACCCAGCACAGGGGAATGCCAGGGCCAAGAAGTGGGAGTGGGTGGGTAGGGGAGCAGGGGCAGGGGGAGGGTATAGGGAACTTTCGGGATAGCATTTGAAATGTAAATAAAGAAAATATCTAATAAAAAAATTTTTTAAAAGGGGAAAAAAAGGAATTCCTTTACTAGGTAGGGGCTGAAAAAACAGGAGGGGTCAGGGAGGTAAAGCACTCAGTGTGCGAGAGTGAGCTCAAGTGCAGAGCATCTACCAGTGCAGAGCAAAAGTGGTGGCCTGGCTGGAATCCCAGAGCCAGTGTAGATAGACAGCATCCTTAGAGCAGTCTTGCTTTTTAGACTAGCTTCATTGATGAGCTCCAGATTCAGCGAGAGACTGCCTCAATATACAAGGTGCAGAGCAATCCTCCATGTGTACATGCACACAAGTGCAAACACTCATGCACACACACTCATGCTCATGCACACACAGAACACATACATGCATACCCCATGCACGTGAAAAAAAATTCTAACTAGCAATGGTGGTGTCCACCTACAATCCCAGCACTTAGGAGGCAGGGGCAGGAAGCTAAGGAATTTAAGTGGGTTTGACATCAGCCTGGCTGTCTGAGAACCTGTCTCAAAAAAAGTGGATGGGGAGGAGCAGAGGAGCTAAGAAGATATCTCAGTTGATAAAGTACTATGCCTGAGGACCTCATATTTCAAGCCCCAATACTCAAATACAAAGCCCGGCATGATGAGATACATTTATAATTCCAGACAGGTGAATTCCTAAAGCTCACTGGCCACCCAACCTAGCCTCATCATGAGCCCCAGGTCCCAGTAAGACTCTAAGACGCAAAAAATAAGATGAGAGGCTTTTGAGAAGACCATACCCAAGACTGATTTCTGGCCTCCACACCCACGGGCACACACATGAAAATGCATGCACACCCACTGCACATACATATACATACACGTAAATACACACATAATTAAAAGATACCTTTATATAGTTCTAATGGGGCCTGAAGAAGGAAAGGTGCCAATATCTATGTTCATTCCGTTATTGTGCCCCATTTCTTTTTCAGTGGTTCAAAGATCTGTCTTTGCCAAAGTGTGTTCCATCACATCCCTCCTGCCCACCACACACACCCACGCCTGAGCCCAGCTAAGCTTCTGCACTACGACATCAAGCATCTCTCTTTGGGCCTTAGATTGCAGAGACAAAAACCAAGGGTTGACTCATCGGGACAACTGCCTGTGTTACTCACACGGCTGAGAAGCCTGAAACGTTACTGGAGAGAGGACATGATGGTGATGGCTGTAGCTATCAAACTGTAAGAGTGTTGTGGAAGACTGGAGACAGTGTTGGGGAGGAAAGCGACAGAGCCCTGAGAGTCAGATTCTCTGCCAGCAGGTGGTTGTCTCCTTCTGCTCAGAGCAGAGGGTCCTGTTGGGTAGAGGGCTCTGCTCATCCTGTGCAGAGGCAAGGCAAAGCACCTGAATCCTGAAACAGGAAAGTCCTCTAGACCACAGAAGAGACACTGTTCCTTCAGAGTTCTTCCTCTCTGCCCATGCTCAGCCTTGTTCTTACGGCCCACTCACTGTAGACAGACTGAACAGGTTGAAAGACCACGCATTTTGGATCTTTGGAGATGGCCCAGTCGGTAAGGTACTGGCCATTCAAGCATGATGTCTTGATTTTAAATCCCCAGTTGGGCATGACAGGGCATACTTATAAATCCCAGTGCCAAGGAGGCAGAGATAGCCAAGTCACTGGAACTCACTGACCACCCAGCCTACCCAAATTGGCGAGTACCAGGCTCGGTGAGAAACCCTGTCTGAAAAGTTAAGGTGGACAGGAAGATGCCCAGTGTCAACCTCTGGTCTCCACCAGCATATACATGCACATGAACACCCAAACACATACATGCACACATGCAACCTACACTCAGAAACACACACACACACACACAAAATATGAATTTGGAAATGCAGTAAAATGATTCAGCCAGGACCACAGGCCTCCATCCTGAGCCTGGGACTTGACCCTTATTACATAATATCTTGGGACCACATCTTGCCCATACATCCTTCGATTTTTCATTTATGAATGGTTAAAGAATAGATAGCCCCTCTCACTTAAAAGCATTCAATGACTTATGTAATAACCTTGGCGGACTGAAGATAGGCAGATGATCTTAGGAATATATGCAGGTCGAAAACATTGTCAGAAACAATGAAAACAAGTAATAATTGAGCTATACCAACCACATTGGCCACTAGATCAAGTGATGGCTTTTAGTACATGTATATAGATGTTTTGCCTGAATATATGTCTGTGCACAACATGCATGTCTGATAGCTGTGGAGGCCAG
The DNA here is from genome assembly GCF_900095145.1 of Mus pahari. Classification (NCBI taxonomy): domain Eukaryota; kingdom Metazoa; phylum Chordata; class Mammalia; order Rodentia; family Muridae; genus Mus; species Mus pahari. Next base: position 104,665,931 of record NC_034599.1, on the reverse strand, counting down.
AAGAGGTCATTGGATCCTGTGGAACTGGAATTTCATGGTAGTAGATAGCCACCATGTGGGTGCTGGGAATTGAACCCAGGTCCTCCCCAAAACCATCTCTCCAGACCCCATGTTAACAGAGCCAATTACATTCTTGCTGGCCACAGGCTACCACTGCCTAAGTTAGCCCTCCCTCCCCTTCAGCGTGCTGAAACCTTCCCGCCTTGCTACCCTGCTCTCATTAAAACCCCCATCTGCCTCGGGCTTCAGTCTTCTCAGGCCGCTGTCCTTTGGCAGCTGACTCTCAACGTATCAGAAATAGCTTTTTCAGAAACATATCTATAACCGCACAGAGAATTCCACAAATCTCAAACATGTTCACATAAGATAAACCAATGAACCAGCCACTGCAGGTAACAGCCACACGTGACACAGAGAGACTATTACTGTCCCAAATTCCTCCTTTTGAATAATTAAAGTTATCTATAGGAAACTGAAGCATGAGTACCCTACAGCAGCAGCTTCCCCTCTCTGTCTGCTTTAGTCTGATGATTTTTTTTTTTTTTTTGTCACCCGGGAGAAACAATTTACAGGGCAAAGGTATACTCTCCCTCGCAGCTGCTGATGCCTCAGTCTGCATTCAGCTGCCTCCTCTGTTTCCAGGCAACAGTGAGGCAGAACATCAGAGCAGAAGAGTGGGGAGAACAAGTTGTTCCCCTCATGGAAGCCAGGGAGCAGAGAGTGAGTCAGGAAGACGCCAGAGACAGGGTATATCGTCTAGAGCATGCTCCATTGGTCTACTTGATTCCACCCGCCCCACTTCCCAATAATATCATCAAACAATGCATCCATCAATAGACTGGTTCACTGACGAGGTCAAATGCCACTCATCCAATCATCTCTCCATGATACCATTTACCATCTCTCAGTGATAGAGTCTACACGTCACGACCAAAGCTTAACAAGCCGTTGAGCCATCTCTCACAGACATATCAGTACCCTTCATACTCCTTCTGCTACCTACCGCCCGCACTAGAATGGGATAAACTCGGGGCCTCACGTATCTTTATGACAGTGGATACTCGGCAAAGTCTGGAGACACTGTTTATTGCTTCAGTTTTGCAGGAGAGTGGATGGTTGTTACTGGTACATGCAGGGTAGAGGCCAGAGCTGCTGTTAAACACCCTACAAGGCTCAGGTCAGTCATCCACAGTCAGCAACTATCCAGCTCCAAATGTCAGTGGTACCCATAGTTAGGAAAGCTTGTCTTAGAAGAAAGAGTAGATAATCCTTCCTTAGCTTCCTGCCAATCAACTATGTGGAGGTGTGTCTTCCAAGATAACTAAGCTTGATTTGCATCGTGAGAATTTAACTCTGGACATAACTACATATGCTGGAATGGGCACACACTTAGCTCAGGGCAGCCAACATACAGACTAGTCAATTCTCCCTGTTTCACACTAGTATGAAAGCTGTCCCAGCAGGTACTGTGGTGATGTGCTAAACTTGCCTGGCATCTAAACTGGGCATGAGAATAAAGAGCCAGGGAAGTAGATACGGGGAATGGACGATGAAAATAAAGAGGGAGGGCAGCTGCAGAGCTGTCACAGTCATAGTTAACTAGTCTAAAGCCACTAGGTAGAGAAGGAAGCCCACGGAGTTGTGGCTGGTGATCGGGAAGGGAGCAGGGTGCTGGAGTTGGCCAGCAGACTCTTGGCTGTTAGCAAGAGTCAGCGACGACCAGGCTATGCTGGGGGAACCTTTGGTTTCCAGGCTGCAGAAGGCCTGGGTGGAAGGGTATTTCTGTGACCCTGAGTCCTTCCTGCTTTGTGGCCTATCAGAGACTGTGCTGTAGGTTTGAAACCAGATTCAGTTCATACTGCCAGTCACTTACAGAAGCCAGTAAAAGCAGAGACAGAATTAAATCCTCTCTCTCTCTCTCTCTCTCTCTCTCTCTCTCTCTGTGTGTGTGTGTGTGTGTGTGTGTGTGTGTGTGTGTGTGTGTGNTGTGTGTGTGTGTGTGTGTGTGTGTGTGTGTGAGAGAGAGAGAGAGAGAGAGAGAGAGAGAGAGAGAGAGAGAGAGAGAGAGAGAGGCGCACACACACATACATGGAAGCCAGAACTTGGTATTGGTATTACCCTCTTATTTGCCATCTTGTTTTCAGACAAGTTCTCTCTGTAAGTCTGGAACTCACCTACTCAGAAAGACCAGCTAGCCAGAAAGGTCCAGGACCCCTCCTGTTTCTGCCTCCTGGTACTGGGGCTATGACCCCACCACCATGCCAGCTTTTTGTGGGGGTGCTAGGAATCTGGACTCAACTCCTCTTGTTTGAGCAACAAGTGCTTTACCCCATGAGCCATCTCTCTGGTCCAAGAATTGAATTTTTTTATTTTTTTAATTTTTTTTGGTTTTTCGAGACAGGGTTTCTCTGTGTAGCCCTGGCTGTCCTGGAACTCACTCTGTAGACCAGGCTGGCCTCGAACTCAGAAATCCGCCTGTCTCTGCCTCCCGAGTGCTGGGATTAAAGGCGTGCACCACCATGCCCGGCCAGGAATTGAATCTTAAAAACTATTTATCCAGAGAGCTGGCGATCCGAGAAGAGAGTGGCTTTGTACCCTGGTGCCACATTGCTTCTCAAGCCAGAAAATTATCCAGGGAGAACGGGGAGCCACAAAGGCAGTGTCACTCTGGTCTTCAGTTTGCCCCTGTGGTCAGGTGGGCAGCTGTGTTTTTGAGATGTGGATATCTGTGTTTTTGAGATGTGGATATCTGTGTTTTTGAGATGTAGATATCTGTGTTTTTCTCATCATCCCTTCCACTCTTTCCTTACCCTGGGGATGTCTGGGCTCCCGCTCTGTCCTGAAACTTTGAATCAAATTAGTTCCTGCTGGTATCTCCCTTGTACTCCTCCTGGGACTTCTAACCTCTGAGGGAGGTTAGCTCAGAACAAAGGAATCATTAGCAATGGGAATGTGCTGACCTAGGCTAAGCTAGTGAGCACAAAGCTACCCATAATGCTCTGCGATGCGGAGTACAAATGTGTCCAGAGTAGTTCTCAAAAGGTGTGTGCCCTGTGAAGCACGGGATCCTGTCACTGAGCACCTGGGGGGTTGTCACTGTGACTTTCACCATTGAAAGAGTCATCTTGCACACGGTCTGCACGTCAGGGCACACGGAAAAATGCCCAAATTATGACTGTGTCTGAAACAAATGTCTTAAGCAGACTAGAATTAGGAGCCAAGGTTAGGCAGTATTAGCTAAGTGTCAGGTAAACCACTCCTGCTCTAGTTCCCTCGGGAAGGGCTGGCACAAATGACTCCACTCTTGTCGCTGGCTACGAGATAAAGACCAGGCTGGCCTCAAGTATGTGACCCTCTCACTTTAGCTTCCCAAGTGTCAGGGTCACAGGCATGCATGATCATATCCACTGGGTCTTTATTCCGAACCTGACACTATGCTCACTGGTCTCTGAACAACGTACTTTGGAGATATCACCAATTAACCATCTGTTGTTTGATCCTAATTGTCCTTCATTGCCAGGGCCAGAATGGTCTCATTTCTCTCTCTCTCTCTCTCTCTCTCTCTCTCTCTCTCTCTCTCTCTCTCTCTCTCTCTCTCTCATGTGTGTGTGTGTGTGTGTGTCCTATAAGTTGTATCCAAACATATCCAAAAATAAATAAATAATAAATAAACAAAAACACCGCTCAGGTTTCTGTGGAAAGCTGCTCCTCTGCGGAGTGTCAGCAAACAGCGCCCATCCAACTCTACCAGGAGAGCACAAAGCAAAGCTCATGGGAGCAAACACTCAAGGGGATGCAATGGAGAGGAGCGGTCGTCCTCAATTGGACATGGTGGTCAGTCCCTTAGTGGTCAGTCTCTGATGCCTCATGTTACTAGGAGGCATGTCTCGGGGTGGACGGTATTAGGGTGTGGCTAGTTGGTTTTGCTTAAAGAAAATAAATGTAAAACAATTTGGAGTACATGAACACAGGCCTGAAGAAGGTTAACTATGGTGCCAACTTGGTAAAGTATATTCTCAGTACTGTATTTGAAAAACCTTCTGTAATATTAAAGGCATAAATACAAATAAAAGACCCAGTACAGTTAGTATTACTACACAGAAGAACATACATTTCACGTATATATAGTATATATACATACACACACACACACACATATATATATATATATATATATATATATATATATATGTATACGTAGACATATATATATGTGTGTGTATGTGTGAGTGTGTGTGTGCGTCTTATGTTAGTATGCACACATATATAGGGTTGATTTTTGTTTGTTTAGGTTGGTTGGTTTTTCCAGACAGGGTTACTCTGTGTAGCTCTGGCTGTCCTGGAACTCACCCTGTAGACCAGGCTGGCCTTGAACTCACAGTGATAAGCCTCTAGATTGCTGAGATTAAAGGCATGCACCATGCCCAGCAATGTGGGGTTGGTTTTTAAAGATTTTTTTTCATATTTTTTCTTTTCCTCACAAAAGTCAGAGAGTTACACATTCTATAGTCCAGCAAGAGCTGGCAAGACAACAAAGCTTTCAATGACCTTGGACAGCAAAGTAACTCGTACGCTCAAGAAAGCAGCGGGGAGGGAAAGTACTCAGAGTGCCAGAGATCTTTATGTGAATCGTGGTTTTGCAGCCAGGAAATGAGAACCATTTGCTCTACTAAGAACTAGAAAGAGAGACAGAGACACAGAGAGAGCCAGAGACAAAAACAGAGGCAGAGAGAGAAAGACAAAGAAACTAAGAGGAAAAGAGGAGACAGACAGACAGACAGACAGACAGACAGACAGACAGACAGACAGGCAGGCAGACAGACAGACAGACAGACAGGCAGGCAGGCAGGCAGATAGACAGACAGACAGAGACAGGGAGGCACAGACAGAGAGGCACAGACAGAGTGCATACCAACAACTGCTTCTTTTCCGTAGGGTCACAAGCATCATCAGGCCATTTTGACAGATCATGCTTCACACACGAGGCTGCCACCGGGAAGAGGGGCTGTGTCGGATTCTAAAGATGGAAAGCTCTGAAATAAACCAGATGCAAAGGAGCAGAGGCTTCTTTAAGTCGGAGGCCAAACAGGCCGACACCTGGGAAGCAGAAAGCACTAGGAAGTGCTTTTAAACCAAAGGGCAGACAAGCCTTAGTCCAGGAACCGAACCATAAAACGCAGAGATCCAAGGCAATGTGCTCTGTGAAGCCCGTGGAAAGAGCTGAAGTCGAGGATCAAAAACCTCCAAGCGACATCGCCTGGTGGCTGCGTGGGTCTTCTCCACGGAACCCCCCAGTGGAGTGTTAGACAGCCTTTCCAGCGAGCCTCTAAGCCAAGTCATTAACTTACTGGAGGCAGTCAGAGCAGTCATGAAGTATATGAACATAGCTGGTGGTGCATGCCTTTAATACAGCACTCTGGAGGCAGAGGAAGGTGGATCTCTGTGAGTTCAAGGGCAGCCTGGACTATAGAGTGTACTAAGTTAACCAGTGCAGTGGAGCAAGACCTTGACTCAAACAAACAGAATCTATGAAACTGGAATTTAATCATGCTACATGTCACAGAAACCAATAAACAGAGACAAGACTCAACTGTTCTTTTCTTTTTCTTCATTTTTAATCATAGTTTTAAAAGATTTACTTATTTTTTCATGCTATGTGTATGAGTGTTTTGCCTACATTATGTAAGTGCACCACATGCATGCCTGCTGCCTGTGTAGGCCAGAAGACCTGACCCCCTGTAACTGTAGTTACAGATGTTTGCAAACTACCCTGCATGTGCTAAGAACCACTCCCAGATCCTCTTCAAGAACAAGAGATCTTAACTGCTGACCCATCTGTCTGGCCTTTTCTCATTTTTTAATTCAAAGATCCTAGCTGGACAGTGATTGGCGCACGCCTTCACTTTCGCACTTGTGAGGCAGAGGCAGGAGGATCTCTGAGTTCAAGGCCAGACTGGCCTACAGAGTGAGTTCCAGGACAGCCAGGGCTACACAGAGAAACTCTATCTCGAAAAACAGACCAATAAAATAATAATTAAAAGATTTATTATATTTTTAAATGTGGGGGGTTGGGGGTAGCACACACGTGAACATACATGTAACAGTGTTCTGAAGGCCAAAGGTGTTGTGTCCCCTGAACCTGGTATTTCCCATGGGTGTGTGTCACATCCAAGGCTTGTGCTAGGAATGAAACTGGTGCCTTCCATGACAGCAGTAAGCACCCTTAACCACTGAGCCCACCTCTCCCGCCCAGGAACTGACTCTTGAACATGTCCTTGACTCAGACAATAGCAATCTGAAGAGACTGAAAACTGATACCCTAGAGCGTCTGTCCTATGTTTGCCCCATCTCCAGTGAGCAGATTGCATAGGCTGGGGAGACACAAAGGCAGTCAGCCATTCTGGACTTGAGTCTTGCCCCTCTGCCTTTGAGACATGAGCGCTGTCTGGATTGCATCTTCATAATCCCCCTTTGTTCTGTGGCGTTTGGCTTCGGGTTTGCCTAGAAACTCAGAATCAAGTTCATTTCTGCTGGCATCAACTTTGTCCTCCTCCAGGGACATGTGGACCGAAGAACTGGGGGTGTTAACTCTGCACAAACAAACCATTCAGGGTGTTCTTTCTGACACCTTCTAGGAGGCGGGCTACAAAGGCATCTTTGTAATGAAAATGTAATAAGTGTCCCTGGCTGGTCTTCCTGTCCGCTATCAGGTTGATTGTGTCCCTCGGTGAAGAATTGCTGAAGTGCTTACCTCGGCATTTCAGAATATGACCATATTTGGAAACACAGCCACGAGTCGCCTAGCGCTGGGGATAGATTCTGAAAAATGCGCTATATGGCAATTCCCACTGTGTTTAAACATCCTAGTGAATACTTACACAAGCCTAGATGGTAAAGCCTACCACAAAACTAAAATATAATATATAAAAGTAGGTACACGTGGTATCTATGATAATGTATGTGTATATACATCCACGGTGTGTCTATATGGTATTATAAACAAGAGATTCCTGATACACAAGATGTATGAGGCCACTGCCAACCTAATATGGCGTATTATTTCACAGTAAAGACTTCTTTTTTTTTTTCTCAAGACAAGGTCTCACTATGTAGCCCTGGCTGGCCTAGAACTCACAGAGACCCTCCTGCCTCTGCTCCCTGAGTGCTGGGATTGAAGATGTGTACCACCCACACCTAGCTATAACCTTTCTTTTTTTTTTCATAACCTTTCTAAAAAAGTATAATTATACTCTCAATTGATGTCAAAAAGTAGACTATCATAAGTAAATGAGCAGTCACATAATCACCACAGCGAGAGGAGACCTGTTTATGCCAGCATTGAACAACCATATGACTTTATGTTCTTTTGCAGTTGTTTTTTCTTTTTTTTTTTTTGGTTGGTTTGAGGGAGGTTGTTTGATCTTGTTTGTTTGTTTGTTTGTTTTTCTGTTGGTGGATGTTTTGTTTTGTTTTGTTTTTTATTAGTGTATTTATTCACTTTACATCCCAATCCCAGCCCCTCCTCCCTCCTCTCCTCCCAGTCCCACCCTCACAAATCCCTCCCCCCATCGCCACTCCCCTTCTCCTCAGAGAAGAGGAACCTCCCCTTGGGTACATCCAGTCCCAGCAAGACTAAGCTCATCCTTTCCCACTAAGGCCCAACCAGGCAGTCCCGTTAGGGAAAGGGGATCCAACAGCAGGCAACAGAGTCTGAATCCAGTTATTAGGGAACCCACATGACGTTCAAGCTGCACATCTCCTACAATGTGTTAGGGAGCCTGGGTCCAGTCCCTGCATGCTCTTTGGTTGGTGGCTCAGTCTCTGTGATCCCCATGGGCCAGGTTAGATGACTCTGTAGGTCTTCTGTGGTGTCCTGGAACCCTCCTGCTGACTCAATTCTATCCCCCACTCTTCCACAGAACTCCTCCCCTCTCCACCTCATGCTTATCTGTGAGTCTCTGCAACTGTTTCAGTCAGCTGCTCCATGAAGCCTCTCAGGAGACGGTGCTGCTGGGTCCTGACGGCAGGCACAGCAGAGAATCCTTCATACTATATCAAAGTCTGACTCTCACCTGGGATGGGTCTCAAGTTGGGCCGGTCATTGGTTGGTGTTCTCTCAATATCCCTGCTTTATCTTTCTCCCAGTGCAAAGTTTGGGTTGAAGGTTTTGTGGGTGGGTTGATGTCTCCCCTCCCTCCACTTGAAGTCCCGCCTGGCTACAGGAGGTGGCCACTTCTGTCTCCATGTCCCTGGCTGGTAGGAGTTGCAGCTAGAGTCATTCCCATACACTCTCCAGAGCCTCCCCCATCCCTGGTCTCCAGCTAGTCCCATAGATGTCCCCCAAAGATTGCCATTTTCACTTCCAGGCCCCTCCCCCCTCCCTACACCTGATCCCCATCTCTGTCTCCCTCCTCAGTCCCCCTCCTACCCAGAACTCTCTATCTACCTCCAGTGTCTATTTTATTTCCCCTTTTGCGTGAGATCCATGTATCCTCCCTTGGGCCTTCCTTATTACTTAGTTTTTTGGGATCTGAGAATTATAGCACGGTTACCCTACACTGGTTGTTTGTTTGTTTGTTTGTTTGTCTGTTTCGACAAGGTCTCGCTATGTATTCCTGGCTGTGGTGGAACATGCTGTGTAGACCAGGCTAGCCTTGAACTCATAGAAATCTGTCTACCTCTGCCTTCTCCCTTTCCAGTTCTGGTATTAAAGACATGCACCACCACACCCAGCAAGTGACTTATTGATTAATTTAGTGTATATGCGTGTGTGTGTGTGTGTGTGTGTGTGTGTGTTCACATGTGCACCTGTGGAGGACAAAGGAACTCCACCAAGGGGGTTCTAGAGATTGAACTCTGGCCATCAGAGTGACAAGCACTTTTACCTGCTAAGCCACGCCATTACATCATAATAACAACCACATCACTAGTTAGAATTTTCAGCTCCATTATAATTTTTTTGGTTTTTCAGGTTTCTTCACAACCCAATGTGTGTTTAGATGTATATATTTTGTGTATGTGGAAGTGCATGGGTACATGTGTGCTGCAGTTCCTATATGAAGGACAGAGGACAGCTCTGGGATAGTGTTCTCCTTTCACCATGTGGGTTCCAGGGAGAGAGCTCATGAAGTGGCCAGCCTTGGCAGCAAGCCCCTCATCTGCTGAGCCATCTCAGCAGCCCCTCTGTAATCTTAAGGAAATATATATACAAATATATGTGCATCTATATTTATTCATATACATATATATACATATACATATATATTTGTGTGTATACATATGTATATATGTGTATATATACACTCACACATATATAACCTATTGATACATTATTATGCATTTATGATGGTATTGTTACTACAGAGTGAATCCCGCTGTTCAAGGGTATGTTTCTAACTTAATATGGCCTGTGTACTTATAGAAAGATGGCCACATGAAGTCACAGACATATGAGGAGAATGCTGTGTAAAGGAAGAGCTGTCAAAGACTGACGCAGGAATCAGGAAGGAGTGTCATCACAGAGCCCCTGGGAGACACCAAACTCACAGGCATCTTGCTTTTGGCCTTCTGGCCTCCAGAGCTATGAGGAAATATGTTTCTGCCCTTTTAAGCCATGGATTTTTAAAATTCTTTTGGTGCAACAGACCTAGCAAATTAAGACAGACGCCCTTGATTGCAGTAGCGTGTCTGTATTCCTGTGTCCACCAACACCTAAGCCCGGGCCTTGGGTTGTGGAGATTCCAGGGCTCTGACTCTCTTCTGAGCATGCCTCTTCTGAAAGGTGAAGGGTCCACTGACCCCTGGGAACTGTGACACTCAGAGTCCGAGTCTTCACTCTCTTCCTAGGCCAGCAGTTTTAAACCTGAGGGTCACGACCGCTTTATGGGTCGCATATTAGATACCCTGCATGTCAGATATTTGCATTACGACTCATCACAGCAGCGAAATTACAGTTATGAAGTAGCAACAAAAATAATTTTATGGTTGGAGGTCACCACAGCATGAGGGACAGTATAAAGGGTCGCAGTGTTAGGAAGGCTGAGAACCACTGCTGTAGACCACTCTCTGTGCTAAGGACCTCCCACCTGTCTTAACAAGGGAACCCTACCATCTCTGTGAGAACTTGGCCGACTTGGGATCTCAGGTTTGTCCTTCTAAAACAGATGAGGCATCAACGCGATGCCGTCAGCCAAAGGGTAGCAAAGGGGACTCCGTTTGCCAGAGCCTTGGGAGCTTCAGACAGAACTTGAACGGCAGCTGGTGTGTCCACACACCTGCATCCTTTAGTCTATGGGACAGGAGAGAGACCAGGAACACAAAGGGGACAGCTCTGGTTTCTGGGTCTGGGTCACCATTCCACACTTGCCTTGCAGGTAGCCTGCATTCTTGCTCTCGCGAGCCAGGGCTACGGCCAAGGAGGAGGCCCCGGCCGTGCTTGAGCATCCTCAGCAGCCTCATCTCTTAGTGCATCCTCCAGGGGCGTCCTAGCTCACTGGTCCTCATCAGCTGCTCCAGCTCCCGGAGCTTCTTCTTCCTTACAACCAGGAAGGGGTGTGTGTGTGTGTGTGTGTGTGTGTGTGTGCACGCACGCGTGCAAGTATAGTATACATATACATTGCGTGTGCAAGCCCATGGTTCTGCATTCTCTCTCTCTCTCTCTCTCTCTCTCTCTCTCTCTCCTCTCTCTCTCTCTCTTTTCCCCCTTTGAGACAGGGTTTCTCTGTGTAGTCCTACCTGTCCCAGAACCCTCTCTGTAGATTAGGCTAGCCTCGAACTCAAGGAGATCTGCCTGCCTCTGCCTCCTGAGTAGGAGTATTAAAGACACGCACCATCATCATCTGGCTTCAGGTGTCTTCTTTAATCAGATCTCCACTTTTTCTGTTGGGACAGGGTCTCTCACCAACCCTTGAGATCGCCAGTTTGGTGATCTAGCTGAACAGTGAGTGAGCTTCCAGGCTTTGCCTGTCACCGCCTCCCTCCCCATCCTCAGCGCTGGGCTTACAGGCATGGACCACTTTAGCCAGCTTTTTTTTTTTTTTAAAGATTTATTTATTAATTATATGTAAGTACACTGTAGCTGTCTTCAGACACTCCAGAAGAGGGCGTCAGATCTCGTTACGGATGGTTGTGAGCCACCATGTGGTT
>NC_034599.1:104645811-104654066 GCF_900095145.1 Mus pahari | reverse complement strand
CTTTGGTGATGAACAGCAATGTGGAAGTGTAAGCTGAATAAACCCTTGCCTCTCCAACTTGCTTCTTGGACATGATAGCAGGTTTTGTGCAGGAATAGAAACCCTGACTAAGACAATCCCATTTAACTAATTCAAAATTTTCATGCAGTGTCCACTAAGTGAGACCTAGCCACAGACCAGCCAGATAGGTCAACAAGATGGTTAGCAGTAATAACACTAAACACCCACACCAGACCTACTGGCTAAACTGGGGCAAACTTGAGGGCTTCCCTCCATTTGATCCATTCTGATCTCCCTCTGCAGTTAGAGGAATGTATGGGGTTTTGTGAACTGTTGTCTTTTCAGATGTGTATATTTTTATGTGCCATGAGTACTTTGCCTGGATGGATGGGTGGATGGATGGATGGATGGGTACCACATGTGTACCCTGTGCCTATGGATGTCAGAAGAGGGCTTTGGATCTCCTAGCCCTGGCGTTACAGATGGCGGGCTGCCATGTGGATGCTGGGAATTGAACCTAAGTCCTCTGCGGGTGCTTCAAGTGCTCTAAACCGCTGTGTCATCGCTTAGGCCCCTGTGCTGTGATTTTTGCAAACTTCCAAGCATTCCTACCCTCTTCAGTCTTGCAAATTCCCAGTGTCCCTGTCTCCATGGTAACCTGCTATGGCCCAGGCAGCCTCTGCGTCCCTGCTTCGCTCACACTGTTGCATAGGCAGCTTTTCACGGTTTGCTTTTGGACTGTGGGGTGCAGCTTAGCTCCCCAAAGCTTCAAGAATTTATGTTCCCAGCTCTGTGACGCTTAGCTGGCACGATGCTGCAGAATGAATAAAAAATAAACAGTGCATTAGTAATGGATATGAACATCACAAAACTACTAGCGGTAATTCTAAAGTAGTATGCATGACACATATCAAACAAACACACACACACACACACACACACACACACGCCATACCAAGTGAAGGGCGAAATAATATTCAGCGGGAATATTACATTAAAGGAATTGACATTAAACTGAGAAACTGATTCTCATGGGGAAATTAGAAATCATGATGTCAAATGTCCAAGGACAGAAAGCCTGAGGTGGCTCTGAGTAACTGGGCACACTGAAGGTAGGATTGTAAGGGAAAGGACAGGATGCAAACAGGGCAGCGGGAGAGGGGTGCGCGTGCTCTGGTGGAGAGGCGACTAGAGTGTGGGGTGAGAAGAATAAGAACACACTGCTGGCGCTGTGCTGTGTCTCACCCAGAGCTGACTCACCTGAGAAAGTTTTGTGTTTTCAGATGTTTTGGGAGCGCCTGCGGCCCTGAGGACCCAGTGCGTAGTCTGCTGCCCCCGTGTGGCGGGAGCACACACTGCAGCGCCCCGGCGGAAAGCTTTACCACCAGAGGGCGCAATGGGCTCGCCCTCCCAACAGGCTTGTAGACCCGTGATGTCATTTGTGTATTTTCCAGAGAGTTCTTTTTACAGGAGTGGTGGTCAAGCAAATGGCCAGCTATCACTCAACCAACCAGGATCCTCTCTTCTGCTCAGTCCTTATCTGTTTCTTCCTTACTGTCCTACTTAGTGTTACTATTGCTGTGGTGAAACACCATGAGCAAAGCAATTTGGGGAGGAAAGGCTTTATTTCAGCTAACACTTCCAGGTACACTTTCACTGAGGAAAGTCAGGGTGGGAACTCAAGCAGGGCAGGAAGCTGGAGGCAGGAGCTGATGCAGAGGTGAGGGGGTGCTGCTTGCTGGCTTGTTCCTCATGACTTCTTTAGTTCCTCCCCCATTAATCACTAATTAAGAAAATGCTTACAGCAAGATTTTTTATGGAGGTGTTTTCTCAACTGAGGTTCTGTCCTTTCAGATAACTCTAGCTTGATATAAAACTAGCCAGCACACTTACTTCCTTACAAGTTGCTAGGTCTGGGAAGCCTCGTTTAATAACATAATACACACACACACACTCACACACACGTTCACATACATAAACACACACACACTCATCCCAGGACCTTGTACATTGCAGTTGTCGTATGGAATTGCTGGACATCATATAATAAGACAGAAAGAGGTCTGGGGGAGGTTACTTAACCAATTCCTTTAGGCTTTTGGTAATAGAGAAGCCAAATCAAATTAAAGGAGGACATGCTGGCTCCTGACTGAGAGATTCAGAGATAGTAAAGGAAGTTGTCCTGTCCTAGTAACAATATAACAGCTAGAAAGATTTCAGGAGCCTAGAGTAAAAGTTCCTTACCCATGTCTTTGCTAATTAAGGCCAGCCAATTGGCCTTTTGTGGACAAAGCCATCTCGGTTAAATTTGCTAGTTCCTCGATATTAGACAGAAGAGACCCCACAAATCCAAGGAAAACATGTACCTGAATGACAAAGGAACACTAACAAAATGACCTCTCAGGAAATGGGGTGGGGGGTGGGGAGAGATGTAAACAAAAACTAAGAGCCAGCAAGATGGCTCTGCCAGTGAAGATGCTTGTTGCCATGTCTGAGGACTGGGGCTGGATCCCCGGAAGTCATATGGTAGAAAGAAGAGAACTGACTCCAGGAAGTTGTTCTCTGACATCCACGCACATGCTATAACACAAATACGCCACATACATACATACATACATACATGCATACATACATACATAAATGAATAAATAAATAAAGCTGTAAAGTTTAGGCTGAGAGTGATAGCAAATGCCTTTGATCCCAGCTCTCTGGGGGCAGCAGCAGGGACATCTCTATTATACAGAAGAGTCCCTGACAGAAAGCAGAGGAGATGAAGTTTAAAATGCAGAGACAGGAAGTTGAGAATAAGTATGGCTTGAAACCAACATTAGCAGACTCATAAACTAAACACCATAGAACTGAGAATCACGATGTTTCGTTTATCACATTAGCACATAGCTAGATGCCTAGGAGTGTCAAGAAATGGCATTTATAAGTTTGGACTGAGGACCTCCATTTCTAGAATAGACAATGTCACATTAAGGGACAGACTCAGGAATAACTGCCACAGAGTTTTTATTTAAATGTGATAACAGGGCAAATATCAGAGAAATTTAGAAATGTCAGAGAAATTACTAACTCCCTTCCCCTAAAACAACCCACCAAGAAATCATTACCACAGCAGCAGAGGTGTGAATGTGTGTTGGGTAGAGACGGGAAGAGGGATAAAGGGACCTGACGTAGGCTTTTAAAGTTTTGATATAAAATGCATTTCGTGGCCCAGACATTGGCCATGTAGGTGTTTAATTATAACAGCTTATTAAGATGTGCTTGTCCAGGAGAGAAGGCTCCGCAGTTGAAAAGCACTGGCTGATCTTCTGAAGGTCCCAGGTTTGATGCCCAGCACCCAAACATGGCAGCTTACAACCACCTGGAGCTATTCTTCCAGTGGATCTATAAAAGTAACTTTTATTCGCCTGGCTAAATTGTCATCTTCCGAGGCTTACTGCCTTATCTACTAACCTTGGCTTAGTCCCGGAAGCTTCTAGCCTCCATATAATCTAACCTAGGCCTAGAATGTTTTCAGTTTGAGACTTGCTGCTGAATAAACTCGCCCTTTCTCATTCTTTCTGAACCCTCATTGCCCGATTCAACTCAGCTGTTCTGGCTCAAACTCCTCTTCAAGTTGACTGATTCAATCTGGCTTTCTCTCTCTCTCTCTCTCTCTCTCTCTGATGTTTTGCTTTGCTTGGCCTCAAACTAACTCTAGCAATCTGTTCTAATCCTCTGGCTCCTTCTCATTCTCTGGCTCCTTCTGTCTCCACCTGTGTCTAGCTTGTTCTCGATCTCCAACCTGGCTCTGTACAACCGTCCCAGTAAGGTTGCCTCCTCCTTCTCTCTGCACTGCCCCTTAAGTAGCTTTCCTTTCCTCTCTCTTCTCATGAGACTTGGGCACATCCTATTCTGTCAAATCATTCACTGATTCGTCACTTTGCCCCTCATTTAGACATCACTTACAAACGGGTGCTTCCTTCTACAAACTAACTTTACCTTCACTGTTTGAGGTTAAAGGTGTGAAGGAAGGGCAAGTCAGTATTCCAGCCAGAGAGATTAAAGGTGTGTGCTGAGGGCTGAGCCACACCGTAGTGCCAGGGAAATGTTAGTAGCTCCCAAAGAATAGACAGGAGCCAATCTGACGCAGGTCACAACATGGTCTTTATTTTATTTGTGCTAGGTCGGGACCCCCCAACACACCACCACCACACAGGACGGCTTTGGTGGGGGGGGGGGGGAGTCCCGAGTATATATGAGGCAAGGCTTTAGAGTAAGCAGCAACCAGGAGGTAAATGTGCAAGCATCTAATTGGAAAGCTCCTGTGGCCTTTAACACAGTTGGCTGGTGCTGGGAGTCAGATCATAAACTTAACTTCCTCTCCCCTTGTTAGGCAAGGGGTGGGTTTGTAACCTGGGGGTGCAGGTTTGTTAGGGGAATAACCTGGAGATGCTGGTCTTGTTGGGGATTAGTCTAGAGGCTGGAGCTAGGCTCAGGTTTTGTTGGGGGGCAACTTGGAGACTAAAGCTGGGTACCAGCCTGTTAGTTTACCTGAGTTCAAACTTAGGTCAGGTGCTCTAAAATGGAATCTGAACTTAAAAGATTTGGCATCTCAGCACCATGACTAGAAACAGGTATTTTTAGTAAATAACACAATCTTGGGGTTCACAATGTGACCAAGTATCTTGGAACAGGGATCCAATGCCCTCTTATGGCCTCTGGGAGCACCACACACATACATGGTTCCCAGACATACATGCAGGCAAAATACCCAGACCCATAAAAATTAATAAAAAAAATTTAAATCAGAATTCAAAGAAACTAAAAGACAGATTGGGGGAGATGAAAGAGTCACGCTGGTAAAAAAAAAAAAAATGGCTAGAATAGAATAAAAAATTAGGTCATTTCAGAATAAAATTTTATGCTGTAGAAGTAATCAATAAAGAGGAAAATCAATGGCACTACTACGAAAACGAGTCTATGGCAAAAAAGGAAGAAATGGATGCTTAATGATCAGAACAGGCAAAGACTTAGCAGGCTGGCAGGGTGGCTCAGGGGCTAAAGACGCTTGCTGCCCAGCCTGACCACCTGAGTTTGATCCCCGGCATCCACGTGATGCAAGGACAGAAACAACTTCCACAAGTTGTCCTCTAGCCCCTACGTGTGCACACCCCCACACAGTAAATAACTCTAATAAATGTAAAAGCAAAACACAACCCATTTTAAAAATGAAAATATAATTCACAATATACAGATATACCTGTGAAGCAAAAATTTTAAAAATAATGAAGAAACTGTGCAGAGTGGCTGTCATTAGGGCACATGAAGGACAGAACAGGGGCATGCAGGCTCTGATTGTCTTTCAGCATTCTGGTTTTTTTTTTTTTTTTTTTTTAATCACCCAGAGTCTTGTGTACACAGGCCAAAATGAAATATTATTTGCTGAGGACTTCCTTCCTTATGTGCTGTTGCTATGATAAGTTCATGTCTGCTGCCTGGAGCCATTCATTAAGTAGACCCCGGTTGCCTGGGAAACCAGATCTGCTACCAAAAGCAACAGCAAGGCTTCCTGCTCACCAGGCACCTTTCTGATCTATCTCCTGCTCCCATGCGGTGCTGTCAAGCCATAGGAAGCTATGGTATCCCCCTGACACTGGCTAAGAGGTCATAATACTTAGCAGTGACCCGCTCCTCCTCATCTGTGATAAATATGCTCACGAGAAGTGTAGGCAGCAGCTTAGTAAATGTCACACCTCGGTGTCGATAAATACCATCCCCCATACGTCCAGCTTCACACAACATACAGTGGGGTTCCCAACTCAGGTCTGCAATCTTACTTACTCACCAACTCACCAAGCCAATCTCCTCAGCCCTCATTTTTAAAACAGCATGTGTCTATTTAGTGTAAACTTGATTCGTTTTAAAGGTTCTCTCAATCTCTCTCTCTCTCTCTCTCTCTCTCTCTCTCTCTCTCTCTCTCTGTGTGTGTGTGTGTGTGTGTGTGTGTGTGTGTGTGTGTGTGTGGTGATATTGGTCTGGTGCTGCTATGTATTCAAATGCTAAATTCTGTACCCCAAGATCTGGTTGTTCTAAGACAAGGAGATCCTCACATATACCAGCTTTTGTTGTGTAAACCTTGACCCCGCCCCTCCTCAAGTTACCCCTGATTGGTTAATAAAGATGCTTACAACCTGGGCTGGGTGAAGAAAGGGGTGAAATGAAGTTTCCAGGCCTGGGGTTTCAAGCAGGAACCCTGAGGAGAGAAGAAAGGATGAAGAGGAAGACGTCACCATGGGGTAGTCGCTGTGGGGTAGTCGCCGTGGGGTAAGTGGATGTGAGCACGTGGCCATGAGGGCTGGCCTGATGGACTAGGAGCAGCCCAGGCAGAATATAGCAAATGATATCTCAGGGTTATTAACAGAGAAGTAGATAAAATAGCATAGAGGGTTGGTATCTGCCCAGCTCTAGTGCTGTAAGGCTTATTATAAATAGTAAGGATTTGTGCCTTTTATTTGGGAACTAAATGATCTAAGGTGGAATAGAAAACCTTTCCCCCACACACAAATTTACCACTGTGTGTGTGTGTGTGTGTGTGTGTGTGTGTGTGTGTGTGTGTAGTAGGGGCCAGATGAGGACATTGGATCCCCTGAAGCTGTAGTTATAGGAGGTTGTAAGCCACCCAGCATGGGTGTGGGGAATGGAACTACCATCATCCTAACCCCTGAATTAACCAAACCCCCATCTTAACCCCTGAATCATCCCTCCAGTCCCTCCATTCATAGAAAAAAAAAATCTATTATGGAATTTCCAAAGGTACCCAAGAGATGACTCCCCAGGTGTTTGCCCTCAAACTTTAACCATTAGTAACTAACTCTTGGTAGCAAATAGGGAAAGGTGTCTCCTCTATAGCAGCTAAGAGCAGGAACAAAGACCAATTCAAACTGCCAGTTAAGGATGGTGTTTGGAAGATATTCTGTGGGCTGTGTGACTAAGCCTGGTCTGATGGCCAGTCTTCCAGAGATGGACAAGGGTTATGCACCCATGTTAAAGAAGCAGCAAAGAAAGGTCTCAATATTTGAACCACAAAAGAATCCTCACCATTGTTTACCCCCTAAAGAGTAGTTTTCATATTATTATTATTATTATTATTATTATTATTATTATTGTTGTTGTTGTTGTTTGTTGGGGACCAGGCTGAGATGAACTAGCCCTTCGACAGCTCTCGCCTAATAGCCAAAGGACCAAATGGTCCTTTGTTGAGAGCTGTGTCCCCCCCTCCT
This sequence comes from Mus pahari, assembly GCF_900095145.1. Lineage (NCBI taxonomy): Eukaryota > Metazoa > Chordata > Mammalia > Rodentia > Muridae > Mus > Mus pahari. The sequence continues at coordinate 104,646,795 of NC_034599.1, read as the reverse complement.
TCCCAAGGTTGCTCTATCTCTTTCCTCCCAGAGCTGCCCGTGGGGAAGTTGCCCTACACAAACACCATGGGCTGTAAAGGAGGACCCGGACTTCAGAGATAAGCTGCCTGGCGTTCTGGAGCAGCATCACCAGAGCCCTGAGCTAAATCACAGGAAGTTTCACACCTGCAGTCAGCATTCCCCCATTTGTCCTTCACTCTGATTCTTTTGATCAAGCTTTAATCCCTCCCTATCTCCTCTCCCTGTATGCCTTAAAAACTGGGCTTTTAGCCTTCAATAAATGAGAACGTGACAAAAAGCCGTCCGTTGCATGGTCTCCCTCTCTTTCTCGCCCATTTTACTTTTCAGGCTCGGTCCCCCTCGACCCCATGGAATAACTAGGTCTCGCTGGACCGGGATACTTGTTGTTGTTTGGAGACAGGCTCTCTCTGTTTCCCCAGGCTGTCCCAGAACTCACTCTGCAGACCAAGCTGGCCTCAAATTCACAGAGATCCGCTTGCCTCTGCCTCCTGAGATTAAAGGCTTGCCTCAACACCACCGAGACTGTAGTTTTCATATTTCAATTAACAGGTTCTTTTTTTATTCCTCGAGGAGACTGAAGTTGTATTTGACTTTGTGTCCCATGTGATCCATGGATAGGTGACCGCATCCACATGACATTTATGTAGATACTAGGACTCTTAGTTATGGTTATTATTGCTATGATAAAACCCCATAACCAAAGTGACTGGGGAGAGGAAAGGGTTATTTGGCTTACACTTCCACACCATAGTTATCACTGAAGGAAGGCAGGCCAGGAACTCAAGCAGGGCTGGAACCCAGAGGTGGGAGCTGTCGCAGCGGCCATGGAGGGATGCTGCTTACTACCTTGCTCCTCATGGCTTGTTGGCTTGTGCTCAGCCTCCTTTCTTTCTTTCTTTCTTTCTTTCTTTCTTTCTTTCTTTCTTTCTTTCTTTCTTTCTTTCTTTCTTTCTTTCTTTCTCT
>NC_034599.1:104632428-104645721 GCF_900095145.1 Mus pahari | reverse complement strand
CTGGCCTCGAACTCAGAAATCCGCCTGCCTCTGCCTCCCAAGTGCTGGGATTAAAGGCGTGTGCCACCACGCCCGGCTTCAGCCTCCTTTCTTATAGAACCCAGGATCACCAGTCAGGGGTGACACCACCCACACTGGGCTGGCCTCCCCCACAGCCTCATCTTATGAAGGCATTTTCTTGAGGTTCCCTCCTTTCAGATGACTCTACCTTGTGTCAAGTTGACATGAAACTATGCATCACAGGATGTAAACTCTGGTCCTCAGGCTTGTACGGCATTCTAAGTCTCAGGTCTTTCTACTGAGCCATCTTCGCAGCTCACAAGCCATTCTCTCTCTCTCTCTCTCTCTCTCTCTCTCTCTCTCTCTCTCTCTCTCTCTCTGTGTGTGTGTGTGTGTGTATATGTCTTTCTCTCCTTCCTTCCTTTCTTCCCTTCTATTCTTTCTTTTTTCCTTTTCCCTTCTTTTTGTTTTGTTTTGTTTATTTTCAGACAGGGTTTCTGTAGTTTTGGCTGTCATGGAACTCCCTCTGTAGACCATGCCTGCCTCTGGCTCTGTTCTCCAAGTGCTGGGATTAAAGGCGTGGACTGCTTAGTCTGATTTTCTTTTTTTAAAAACTGTTCTTTCAGTGGCAGTCATTTTATCTTTTGGGGCCATCATGGTTTCTCTTGTGCTTTTTAAATACATTACATATATTTTTTAAATAGTTCTCTGCCTCTACCACATGAGTCCTGGGGACTAGGCTCAAGTTGCCAGGTTTGGTTTTCCTCCCAGAAAGTCTCCCTCTTCTACTCTCCTAACCACAGACCTGAGGTTACAGCGTTATATGACAGACTCCTTAAGGGAAATGTCTCCCTAGTCACAACTGTGCTCTACCAAAAAGCAGCAGCTAAAGTCAGTCTACAGAGGGAATAAAGCAGATGTGTACATGGGATCAGACCTATGGGCAAGAAATTTATTTTGCTTCTACTGATGAAACATCAGTGCCCACCTCTAGTAGCTCATCATTAAATAACTGAGTTTAACTTGCTCATGTCTTCCATGAGACACTGTGTATTCATTTAATCAGCTCCCATTTTATAGGCTTGGTTTGGTTCTTGTTTGTTTTTATGAGGAAACAGTACAGACCCCTCCATAACCACTAGTCACCATATTCCAAGCATGTGCCTGGTCAGAGGGAAGACTGAATGAGTGCAAGTCACTGCCCAATAATGGCATTAGAGAAGGTTGGTTACAGAAGCCAAGGAGGTGAATGAAGGTTGGCTAGCCTGAAGAGTCAATGGTGGTTCTAGCCATATACAGAATGTCCCCCCGCTAAATTCTAGGTACATGCTATGCATGTGTGTGCACACAGGGTATGTAAACACGTGGAAACCAAAAATCAACATGGGGTACTTTACTCTCCACTTGATCTTTTCAAACATGTTCTCTCACTGAACCTGGAATTCACTGATTTGGCAAAAGCAGCTAGCTAACCAGCCAGTCCCCGAGTCCTTCCATCTCTCCCCAGCACTCGGACTTCAGGTGTGGTCCACCACACCACCTGGCTTTTTATGTAGCAACTGGGGTTCTAAATTCAGATAGGTCCTTATGCTTTCATGACAAGTACTTTAACAGCTCCAACCTCAGTAAATTCTTACGTTGTAATCCTAACTCTCAACATTGACGGTACTGCAAGAAAATGGGGTTGGTTAGTACAGACAAGAAAAGGCCCACTGGAGAGAGACTATCGTGTGTATTGTATGGATGCTTCTCTTGTCAATAAAAGTCCTATGGCCTATAAGAAAGGGTAGAATAGACACTTGGTAGGCAGAAAGGATTCCGGGATAGAGCCAAGCACAAGAGGACATGGGATGGGCCCTGGGAACCAAAGGAGGACACATGGAACCTGAGCAGAGGTAACCTGTCACGTGGCAGAACTTAGATCAGAATAATTGGGACATTAATTTTATGAGCTAGTCGGAGAGTAAGCCAAAGCTCGTGGCTAAGGTGTTTGTAAATGTATTTTGAGTCTCACAGTCCTTATGCTGAGAGTCTGGGGATAAGAGGAAAAACAGCTTTTACACTGCACTACGTGAGGGCACGAGACAGCCTACTATAAACCAGCAGAAATTTGTTGCCAGCCAATGGTCATTCGATGTAAATCTGAACTAGGGCATTGCCTTATTCTTCTCTTAAACTTTCCCTATTACTTGACACTAAAAATATTAAGAATATTCCTTACTTTTTCATGTCTTGTGCCCTGATGTTTGTCAATACTAAATTTAATTCTTTAAACATGTCAAATTTCAAACACTTCAGTTACACAATAAAGTTATTTTAAAAAGAAATATAAATTTTTTTTAAAAATTTGTATGTCTATATATGAGGATAACGAAAGAGTTTCAGACCCCTTGGAGCTAGTTACAGGTAAATGTGAGCCACCTGATGTGAGTGCTGGGTCCTTTGAAGGAGCAGAATGAGCTCTTACCTGCTGGGCCTTCTCCAGTAACTAAACATGTATAACCACTAGTTACATAGTTATAGTTCATACCATATTTAAAGAGGTCCTTATGCCGGAACTATTTTCGACTTAACACAAATACTTCTTTATCCCACTGCCTTCTTACCTCCTCTGCCCTAGTTCCCTGCACCCACCTAGTGGACATGAACTATTGGCAGTAAAATCATCCCATTGACAAACTCTAATCATAATCTGTAGAACTGTAATACAAGAACTTAAGCATTTCTGAAATCAAGGTGGGTTTCGTTTTCATTTCTACATACCTTTAAAAGTTAAGCATTAGTGCTCAGTGGGATAGTTAACTATCAGTAACTATCAGTGTTACAGCATATGTTAAAACCGATGAGCTTCCGTGCAGCGGCAGGGCATGGCTCACATGCTTAAGGCCCTGCATTCACCCCCAGCCTGAAGACAGAAACAAAGCCAAGCTCAAAGCCTCCAAACACCCACTCAAATTACAAAGCATTCAACCCCCACATTGATAAGAACCGCATTCAGTATGGAGTAGAGAAAGGAGCTAAAAATAAAAGATGTTAGAAGAGACACCAAGAAGGTATGTGTGAGTAAAGATGTAGGGACAGACAGACTTCAGCTTTTAATCTGACAGCAAACCACTGGAAGTTTTTGAGTAGGAAAGTGGCATTATCTGAGAGATTGTAAAGTAGAGATCAGTCTGGTTGCTTTGTGGAAAATAACCCATATAAAGTAAATAACAGAAGCAAGGTTATCTGCCAAGGGATACACCAAAAGGAAGGGGTAACACATGGTCACTGAAAGACAAACACAAGGCTTTTAACAGCAATTTTATTCATAATGATCATAAACTAGAAACAATCCAAATATTCATCAACATTGAATGGATCAACTTGTACAATGAATGGACTGCGACACAGAAGTGAAAAATGAGCTGTTACACTTCACAACATGGGTTACTATAGCAGACACAGAGAGACCGAAGGTACAACAGTGTATTTAATTCCACTTGATATACATTTAAAACAGGCAAAACTAACTGACAGGTAATACAAGTCAGACCAGCAGCTCTCTCTCTGTGAGAGGCAAAGGGCGCCTACTGGAGTAACAGAAATATTTTCTACCTTGATCTGAGAGGTGTATTCACGGGAATATAAAAATCCACTGAAGTGGACACTTAACATTTGTAAACTTTTATCTCAATGAAAAAGTAAAGACATATTTAGTGTGACGTAACTAAGGGAATAGAATGAGGACCAGTAGTGTTATCTTCCAAATAGTTCATCTTCCTCCCACCTGTATAGAGGAATTTGCACTTCTTGAGATCTGGTGTGGCCATGGGCTTACAGAGCCAAACTTTCTTTTCTCTTTGCCCAGAGTGTGCAGTCAACTCCTATCGAGTGTATCTGCTTAGTCCCCAGGGTAGGTGGGGACAATTTAAAGCAGGAAACAGTTTACTTTTCCAAAAAGTATTTTAGCTTGTTGCACACAGTGTCACAACTACTCAAGTCTGCAACTGTAGAGGAGAGCAGCCCTGACAGTTCACAGACAGACACAGCTATAGCTCCTGTAATAATTTCCTCAGAGAAGGATGGGCCAGGACAAACTTGGCCTGTAGGGGCTGGAGTCTGCCAGCTCAGACAACCTGTCACAGACAACTAAACTTTTGTAGTTATTCACCTGCTTATGACAACCTCACCAGTCCTGGTGCAGAACTAAAAGATTAAACAAACTGCTTAGTGATTATCTGGGAGGCATCCAGGAAGATGCTACTGGAAGATAGAACAAAATAATGACACAGGGACAAGTTATGTTATAGAGAGGGGAAAGTGCCTCTTGAGATGAACTGGGAAATGGGACATCTACCCTTTCTACCCTTTATTAAAGAAGAAAAAATAATTTGTGGTGGCCATTGGCTGCTTTAGACAAAATGTACATGAATTCAGTATTTGGTCAGTTTCAAGGCAGAAATCATGGAGTATTTATAAAGTTCTTGCATTGTAGGATGAAACAACTTTTTAAATATGAGATAAAAATGAAAAACCCTTAACCTGAAGGTTGACAAAAACCTAGTTATGCAACAGGATCAAATCTCTGGATGACTGTTGTACCTACTACCAAGACCTCAGAGTGAATTAAGTAGTGTGACTTCCTAAAACTGTAAGTCCAACTAAGAGAACGATACTAGTTTATCTCTGAAGTTGGGCAAAACGGCTTAATGAAAGAGACTAATAAGCATCTGGCTTTCCAACTTAAGAATGAAATGTCTCACTTACCTAGAAAGGAAATTCAGAGGCATGAAACAAGAAAGCAAGAAAATACAGCAAATCTAAAAGTCCGTGTTAACTGGATGTTTTCTCTTTGGGAGATGATGTGGGAATTCCACATGTTTAAAAAAAAAAAAAAAAGAGCTGAGCATCTTGTAGTCAGAAGGGCTGACTAAGACATCTTGTAGTCAGAAGGGCTGACTAAGACATCTTTCTCAGAAACAAGTCTACTTACTTTTAAATTCCAGAAGAGCCAGAAATCATCTGTAAAGGAAAGTGAGTACTAAATAGCATGCCATTTTCTCCTAGGGTTGACGCCTACAAAAGGAAAAATGGACATTAACTTTTTGCAGTATTGTCTTTCTCCAATACTGAAGGTAATTTTTAGATTACTGAACTCAGTTCAATCTAAGCAGTTATCTACTATTTTCCCTCTGTATGTAGGTTCCTTTGGAAATTAAAATAAAATAAAGGCTCTATATTATGGACTTAACACTAGAGAATAGATTTTTGAGTACACCTAGGTTTGAATCTTGACATTACTACTAGTTTACTAGGGTAAATTACAATCTGTTTTCTTAACAACATTCACATAATATTTGAACCACATGCTAAGCACTGCACTAAATTCAAGAAACACAACAATGAGATTCCTAGTCACAAATAAGGTGAATTTCATTTCTTAATTTGCAATACATGGCTAAGAACTATTCAGAGAACAGGCAAAATGTTTGTGACTGTCAAAAGAAGACTGTGAAGGTTTCATAAAAAACAAAACAAAAAAACCACACAGGTATTTATTTGCCCATGCATTTGTTCAAATGCCAGGCATTGCACTACTCACTAGAGATGAAACAATGGATTAGACACCTCTGGCCCAGCCTAGCAATGACCAACGCACAGTAAGAAATGCTAAATAGAAAGGGCAGGGTGTTCAGCACGTGTAGTTGGGCACCTGGCCTAGAGGATACCCCTGAAACTGCTTAGATGATATGTAAGCCAAGTTCTGCAAGATGAACAGAAGTTTGTCTTCTATCTACCCTGATAGCAATGAAGGCAGGGGAGTGAGTGATCTGATGGTATGAGTGATCTGACTGTAAAGTCATCTGCTGAAGGGAAAGTGAGAGGAGGAGCAGGTTTAGGAGAAAGAGCCAAGATGTGAGAGAGCAGAGAGTTAGCAATATTAGCAACTATGATTTAGGGGGAAATCTCAGGAGACAAAAATTTGGAAGTATCTGCATACAGATGATAACTAAATTCACAGAAAGAGATCAACTAAGGAAGTAATGAGGGATATGAGGCGAGGGAGTCTTAAAAGAAAACAGAACAGCAAACAAAACAACCAGACAGACATACTTAAGGAAGAGGTGACTACAATGACTGGAGCTGGTGTCTCTGCAATGCTATGATGATTTCAAGAAGGCAAAAATACTGACGAGAACACTGAACTTGAGTGATCTGATAGGCAATATGGGAGCCTGGGCAAGCAAATATTTTAACTTGTGGGAATGAGAGAAATGGAAAGGGTCAGTTAAGGACACAGAGTTGTTGTTGTTGTTTTAAATGGCACTTATTTTAACTATATTCACTGATACCACAGGACCAGTAACAACTATATATTTAAAAAGGAAAAAGGAAAGAAAAAACTGCCATGCAGCTACAGTTACTTCCAGAAATACAAAAAACAGCAAAACACCTTAAACCAGCAGTTCTCAACCCATGGGTCTCGCCCCCTCTGGGGGGGTCGAATATCAGATATCCTGCATATTGGATATTTACATTACAATTCATAACAGTAGCAAAATTACAGTTATGAAATAGCAAAGAAATAATTTTATGGCTGGGGGTTACCACAACATGAGGAACTATATTAAAGGGTCGCAGCATTAGGAAGGTTAAGAACCACTGCCTTAAACGAAGAAACAAACAAAAAATAAGACTGGTTACAGCAAACTATTGCTGAGGGGCAATTAAAAAAAAATTCCTTAGCTTATTTATATCTCCCCCATATTCACACAGTGGTTACATGATGCAAACTAGTTTTATTATCACCTTAAGCAAAACACGAGAACTTAATAGAATGCACAAGATATTAATATTTAGGGGACTAGAAACAGAAAGTTGAAGCAGCTTTCAGGACTTTCAATCATTCTCTCAAATAATAAAAGTATTTGACAATTTATTGTAAAGGTAATACACAAAGCTACCGGAAAACTACCAGTAGACTCATTTTCCAGGTACTTAAGCTTATTCTTTGATAAGCAAAATGTCAATCTGACACTAGCTTTTCTTCTCTGAACTGTTGGAACTAGGCTTCCCTATCAAGTATACACCATCAGCTTCCTCTGGAGGTTTTTTCCTGTCCTTTGAAATAAGATGATGGTGGGGAGGGGAGGTGCTGGCACTTTGGGAGTAATGGATGACTCTTTATGGCATCAGGCTATCTGAACACCCCAGGAAAGAGAAATCTTCTTGGCTTACACACCAGCACAACCCTCCAGTAAATAAGGTAACTGCAAAGGTGCCCTCACACTTTCCAGCACACTCTGGAAGGAAGGGTTTCTACCTTTGGTTTAGAACCACTGACCTAACTTTGGCTCTCAGATTCGTGTGGCTTAAGCATCAGTCCCTTCCAAATGCTTGGTTGCAGTAAGGTTCCTCGAATGTGCAACACGACAATGTGCTGCCGTGTTTAAGACAGAACGGAGCACATCAGCTTGTAAATCAGTTCTGCTTTTAGATCAGGCTTACAGGTTGAGCTTTACCTTAAAGATTGTCTTTTCCACAGTTTGAAAGTCTGATAACGTTATAGCACAAAACCAATGTCTCCAGAAATAGGAATTATTACAGTCTGTGGATTAGGTTGCCTTCTTGAGATTTAAATATTTTTACTTGTGCACTGTCTTAACTACTCAATGTGTGAGATGGTTCTAAATTCTAGAGTAAATCCATTTCCTGCAGCTAACAAAATCTGACACATCACTTAAAAATAAATTGTCTCCCTTAAGCATGGTTTCCTTATAAAACATGAATGCCCATGCAGATAAGACAAACAAGCTAAAACCTTCATAACTCCTGATCTTGAAGTGTAAAAGTCTTTCCCCTTTACTGTTTGGATAGGGCCAAAGTTCTGTCTAGAGCAGGGGAAAAAAATTATTGACTGGCAGTGATTAAGATTCCATACTTACCATGATCCTTTGATAGATGAGCTGAAAAAATTGCTCCAGCTGTGAAAAAAATAAGGAGCAAACCACCAATAACTGGTTATTCTTAATTCCTGATAGTAAGAAACTCCTAAATCAGAAATTTAAAATAATTCTTGCTGCTCCAACACCAAATTGATTACTTCCTCCATCCGTAATGTCACCATCAACTGGGTAGGTGGGGATGAGGGGATTGTATTTACTTCAGACTCAGAAATATGCTTTAAAAAATAATCTTAAATTCTGTTATCTAGATAAAATACCTCCACTGTGTATATGCTATTCCTTTTCAGAAACTTAAATTTGACATGTGAGTTTCTGTAAACTGACTCAAATACACTTTTAAGGAGTTGGTCATTTCAAACCACGTGTCACACTTTCCACTGTGTCAAAATAAGAGCTGAAACTTTTGGCATATATCTTTAGACCATTTTAAAACCAGACTTCTAGTTCAACTGACAATATCAATACTAAATTTGTTGAAAATCAGTTATAATAAAAGGAACGGACAATGACTTTTCCATTAAACTGAGTTTTTTAAAGGTGGTACTCTTATGCTTCAGTCAGTCCCACGTTGCCAAGTGAGATGGGGAAAGGCAACTTGTCAGAAAGATTTCAGTGCTTATCAATTTGGACATCTGTAGTAAGTTCAATGCTTTCCAACCATCCAAATGAAGAAATGTGAAAGAAAATCAAACTAATTTTCCCTTTTCAAATCGACTTCTTCTTGGACCACAACAGCTTACGAATCATTTCTTTCTCTCACAAGATCATCCCAACGAGGATCCATTTCAGTTGTGGCAACTCGAAACAGTGCTTGGAGATGCTCATCTGTCAGTGGCTGGCTCAATGTGTGCTGGTTTCGAGTTAAATATGCAAAAGCCTTATCACAGATCTGGTTACTATCAAATAAGGATGCCACCTTATAGGCCACCCCTTTGATAATTGGGTAAGCTTCACCAGACAGTCCAGCATAAAACTGTCCCAAGTCTTTGACTCTGTACTCATTCCACAGGTCAGTGTTGGCCTGAAGTTTTGTTAGCTCCACTCTTACGGAAATAGGCGCATATTCTGGTTTAAAGCTAAATGGATTTGAGAAAAGTTCTAAGTCCTTTTTAATGAACCTGAGGTCCTTGAAATGTCTCTCGAAATCTTTTTGTAGGCGGGAGATCACCATTTGATACCTGTCAGGATCAAATATTTTTTGATCCTCCTTAAACTGCTGTTTGAGTTCATCAACGATTATGCTGAAGGCAGGAAAGTCTGTTAGATTTACCTCCTCCATATGTCTCTGAAGTGAACTCAGCTTACTCTCAAAGGTGCAGATGCGTTCAAAGGCAGCGGCAGCAAAGACTTTACTGATCTGCAGCTCTTCACTGATCTCTCGAAGATAATCCATAATATCTACCAAGAAACCAAAATCACAAAGCCACTGCTTGTCTGAGAAATGAACTGTTGTTGCCCCCACCGAGACCAAGAACGCCTCGATTTCTTTTCTTAGTGAAAATATCAGTTTTAACGTTTTGCCTCTTCTCAGCCAGTTGTTCAAACACCGTCCGTTAACTCTTTCACCATGCTCTGATTCAGACTCAGTTAGTAGAGGCTGAAACTCCGGTCGCCTAACGCCTCTGGTCTTAATCATAACTACCCATTCAGATATGGTATTTACGATCTGATTAATATCAACGTCATAAGAACTCAGCAGTTCCAAGTGAAGAAATCCCGAATAGTGGATAACGTTCCAACAGTTGGGACTCACGGCCTTTTCTCTCATATAGGAGACCAGTCCGGAGTTCTCGCCGATCATCCGTAAAGTGTGGGTCGTGGTCAGTCCAACCATTCGCTGTAAGCTGAGCCCTGCTGTCTGCAGGGCCTCCAGAATCGCCGACATGAGAGCTCCAACACTGAAGTGATGAGTCAGGTTGATAATCGTCAGAAGATCTTCTTGCACCTCCAGGTCGCGGCCGACTCCACGGATGAAGACCAGCAGGTAGTTCTCATAGGCCACGAACGCCTGGTCATCCAAAGCAAGGGAATAGGCCTTAAAGTCCCTGGCTCGGTTAAACAGCTGGCTGCGGAGGTTGCTGTCAATGCTCAGAATCCTCTGCTGTGTGATCTCCGGCGACAAGTCAATGCCTTCCAGGACGCCGACGTGATCCGGCAGCACCTCTCGCAGCAACACCTCCATGCACTGATGTACGAAGTCACCCTCACCCCAGCCGCGACCCTTCAAGGCCAAGAAGCGGCAGAGGCCGAGGCCTGCCCGCGTCGCTCTCTCCTCCGGAGTGAGCACGGCGGCCAAAGACATGTCACCCTGCCGCAGACGTTCCACCAGGGCCGCGCGTTCCTCGTCCCCTACAAACCGCTCGTAGAATTCGTGCTCGGCCTCGTAGTGGCGCCTCACGTCGCGTTCCCGAGTAGAGGCGACCAGGCGGCGACACACCAGGCACAGGGCCCCGTCACCCTCCGCAGGCTCCACCACCAGGTATCGCTGGGTCCACTCGGGCCGGAACACCAGAGCCTCGTCGACTTCCATCCTAATCCTCTTGGGCGTCATCCACATTCTGCGGAGGCCACAGGAGAACGCCGAGCTCTGAGGCCGCAGCAAACGGGGAGGAGCCCGACGATCGCCAAGCACCCCCTGGGTTCTGCGCCAAATCACCCGAGCAGGGGTGCACCAGCCTCCGCCAGGGCACCTCCGTTCCTATTGGCTGGAGATTTCGTATTCCCTCAAGCTCTCAGAAATGAGCCAATAGGAAGAGCGGTCCGTGAACTTTGACGCGCAAGCGCGTTGACTTCATGCCTGGTGTACGGCCGCTGTTTAGGGCGGGACAGAGATCCCAGGAACTGACGTGTAAAGGCGCTTGACTGGCATTCATGCTGCCCAATCAGCACTTGCCTCTGGGACGACGGCGCAGGACGGCAGTCGGCGGAAACTGAAGGAAGAACTTGAGCGTGAGGAGCCCGAGTGATTGGCTGACGGGGACCTCGGGCGCCAATATGGCGTTTGTAGCCGGAGTTATTCGGCGCCTGGACGAGACGGTAGTGAACCGCATAGCGGCGGGGGAAGTCATTCAGCGGCCGGCCAATGCTATCAAAGAGATGATTGAAAACTGGTACGGAGGGAGCGGAGCCGAGTTCCCCGACTGCGAGCCGGGGCGGGCCGACCCACCTGCTGCAGTCGGCCACCGTGCGTGCGGGGCTCCGGGCACAGGGACCCTGAGCGTGCCAGGCCGGTTTCCCCCTATGTGCACGGCCGAGGGTCCTCACGACTTGCGCGAGACCTGTTTGGGTCGCAAGTAGGGGAAGCACGCGTGGTATTGGTTTAAGGGTACCACCCGGAGGATGCGGCTCGCCACCACGTTACATACACAGAAGATGCGCGGCTGCCGATGTGTGAATGTTTAAGGGTGGAAGAGAAAGTCTTCAGCGTGTGCCATTTTAGGTTTATCATTCATTCCCGGAATAATCCGTACACATCCTAGGCACGGTTTCTCCTGAGTTTTATTCAGACGTATCAGGACATGAGGCTTTTTTCTGACTCTTCCTCTTGTCAAATTAGTGACCCTAGTTAATGTTCTAGGGCGAGGCATTGTTGCATCTGAGACTTAGACCCGGCAGGTTGTGGAGGGGAGAAGTTAAACGCGTACCGTTTAACCTTTAATAGGCACTGTGAATAGTATACCCCAAAATAGACACACCACCAAATAAGTTCAAAAAGGACACTCTGTATACACAAAGACTGTGTTAATTTCAGTTGATGGTTGTGAAAGCCCATGCATTGTTACCGAGAAAAAAGACAAATAAATGTTCAGTGAAGAATAGCAGTCTGGTAGACGTGCACTGAAAAGACAAACCGTTCAGAACGATGACACTGAGATAAATGACCTCAGGCCCTTTTTGGGGTCCAACGACCTTTATGCAGGAGTCACCTAAGACCATCGGGAAATACTGATACTTACATTACAGTTCAGAGCAGTAGCAAAATTACAGTTATGAAGTAGCAACAAAATAATTTTATAGTTAAGAGTCACCACAACATAACAAAGGGTCCCAGTTTTAAGAAGGTTGAGAACCACTGCCACAGGGAGAAAGGAAACTAAGAGATAACCAAAGGAAGGAGCAGGGAGCCTTCGGACATTTGATTTAGTGTCACTTTTGCTTTTACCGTGTTAGGATGACCTGGAGCACTTGAGTCACTTCATTGTACTATGCCTGAATAACGTACAATAAAACTAAGCTTAAAAGTAGCAGAGCAACGCATGAAAGCAGAGATTATGCACAGATTCTACTTAAATACTTAAGTCAAGGTTTTTGATACAGAGGTGCTAAGAAAAGTTTATTTATTTACTTATTTATTGCTTAAGTAACTTACTGGTTTCTTGTTTTTAAAGAGAGGGATGTTCATGAGAGGAGTTGAGAGCTTCCCTTTTTCATGCAGCCCCAGGTCAAATTTGTTTCCTGTGGCAGATACTCTATGAGCATAGGCTGCTCTGAAAATACGAAAGTTTCATTCTTTTAAAGATTATTTCCTCTTTTTAATTTAGTTTATTTTGTTTACTTATTTGTGTGATAGGGATTGTGTGTACAACACACTTGTGAAGGTCAGAGGACAACTTTGATTCTCTCCTTCCATAATGTGGGTCCCAGGGTTGGTGCCAGGTGCTTTTGCCCACTCAGAAATTTTGTAGTCCCTATTAGCATCTTCTTTTATTTTAAATTTTCATTTTATTTGTGGGGATGTTTTACCTGCATGTATGTCTATGCACCATGTACATCAGTTACTTTCAGAGACCAGAGAGGGAGTCAGATCCTCTGTAGCAGGAGCTTCAGCTACCATGTGGATGCTGGGAATGAACTCTGGTCCTCTGGAAGAGCAGCGAGTACTCGTAATGGCTGAGTCATCTCTCTAGGCTTCAGCTCCTTACGTCTCTTAAAGAAATTTCTGCACGGCAGTTTTTCTTTGCTTCATCATGAATGTGTTTTCTTTATAAGAGTAGAGGAAAGCTGCATTTTTAAATGATGTTTATTAGAGTCACTTAGAAACCAGAGACTGATTAGAGTTGTTATAACAGTAAACATAGTTAAAAAGAGAGTAAGAGACACTTGTGCTGAAAGACTGCCCTACAGGGACAGAAATGTGCTCTGTCCTTGTCTCTTACGCAGTGTGTATGTTCATACAATACCCACATTGAGCTTGTAAGACAAAGAGAAAGCATGCAAGTCAAGCACTGTGTTTGTTTGAAATTTGATATTACGGTATGTGCATCAGAGTAGTTGAAATTACAGTCTGTGCCTCAGAGTGGTTGATATTACAGTCTATGCCTCAGAGTGGTTGATATTACAGTCT
>NC_034599.1:104621001-104632153 GCF_900095145.1 Mus pahari | reverse complement strand
GTGGTTGATATTACAGTCTGTGCCTCAGAGTGGTTGATATTACAGTCTGTGCCTCAGAGTGGTTGATATTACAGTCTGTGCCTCAGAGTGGTTGATATTACAGTCTGTGCCTCAGAGTGGTTGAAATTACAGTCTGTGCCTCAGAGTGGTTGATATTACAGTCTGTGCCTCAGAGTGGTTGATATTACAATATGTGCATCAGAGAAGTTGCAACTGACCAAATTTTTTCTTTGATTTGCCAGTTTAGATGCAAAATCTACAAATATTCAAGTGGTTGTTAAAGAAGGAGGCCTGAAGCTAATTCAGATCCAAGACAACGGCACTGGAATCAGGGTAAGTGAGGCCTGGGGGAGCCAGTTTTATGTGCTTCATGTCAAACCTCTAGGAAAGTGCAGGACCTCTTCCTAGTCTGGAGACTAGTCCTTTTCAGAAGGTATTTTAGATCAAAGGCTTGAACACTTCCCAATGATTAGTATTAAATTTCTGTGTATAGTGAACATTGTTCAAGGGATATGGTAGCGAACAAAATGGACAAAAATCCTTTGTTTTCTAATAAGTGTTTTCTGTCATAGTAGTGGGAGTCAGGAAAAGTGGATAGTATGCCAGGTGCCATGAAGTACTGTACAGAAAACAAGCTGGGAGGGAGACAGGGCCAGAGGGTGGCAGAGGATGTGACTTCCATTTAGTGGTCATTCAGGGGGGCTTTAATATGGGTATAAAATTTATGGAGAAAACAAAAGGACATCAGGGATCAGGTTATAAAACTGTTGAAAGGATGAATGTCTTGGGCAAAAAAGAATAATAAGGACAAAATCATGAAGTAGGAGCATGCTTGAACTGGATGGACCAGCAGGGAAGCCAATGTATCTATAACATGTTGAACAAGACAAGGGTAGTAAGGCATGAGGCCTAGGAGGAAACATTCTGGGCATAATAAAACTGGTGGCCACTGTGGTGGGCTATATAACTCAATGACTGTAAGCAAAACAGTACATGACATGGTGGTGAGTTTTATTTAGAACCCTTGAAAGGGCCTGGAGAGATAGCGCTGCGGTTAAGAGCACTTACTTGGGGAGGAGCCGAGCTCTGTTCTCAGTACCCATAGCAAGCATCTGACCACAGCTAGAACTCCAGTCTCAGGGGCTCATACAGTCAGACTCACACAGACGCATAAAATAAAATGAAAAATGTTAAAAAGACCTTTGCAAACAAGTGCTGAAGAAGGACAGCATAGAGACAGTTAGGAAGAAGACTCTTGTAGGAACCCAGGAGTGAGATGACAGTGCCTTGGACCAGTTTGGTTGTATTTGAGATGTAAGGAGCGCTGAGATTCCTGAGTTCCCTCTGAGGGCAGACTTCTCAGAATTTGCTGGTATAGGGTATAAGAGGGCTAATTGACTGAGAGTTGCCATCTAGCCTAATGGGCAAGATGGTGAAAGAAAGGTTTGAAGGAAGGACAAGCAGTTCATAT
Organism: Mus pahari; assembly: GCF_900095145.1. Lineage (NCBI taxonomy): Eukaryota > Metazoa > Chordata > Mammalia > Rodentia > Muridae > Mus > Mus pahari. Next base: position 104,630,682 of record NC_034599.1, on the reverse strand, counting down.
GGGGCATGTTCAACATAAAGAGCCCTTTAAAGGGGTATATAGGGGTGTGTGTGTATGTGTGAGACAGAGAAAGGGAAGGAGGGAGGGAGGGAGGGAGGGAGGGAGAGAGAGAGAGAGAGAGAGAGAGAGAGAGAGAGAGAGAAGAGAGTCTATGAATAATTTGTAGGTTTACAGATCAAAATTTATGAGAAGCTATAAGATTCATGAAAAGCTGCTCATATATAGCTATTACAGAAATGCAGATCCAAGCTGTGATGAGATACCATTTCACAATTATTAATATGACCGCTATCAAAGAAGCATAAAATCATATGGATTGTTAGACAGTAGAGAAATCGTCTCCGTGCACTGTTAGTGGGGATATAAAGTAGTGTAGCAGTTACGGAAAGTGATGTGGTGTTTCCTCAGAATTATGGTCACTGTTTCTACTGTGCACATGTAGATAAGTGGCAGCAGAGGCAGAGGCCCAAGGGAAGGCAACTCATGTACATCAGCAGATGAATGGATAAACAGATGTGATACACCCCACACAACATAGAAAAGTATCTAGCCTCAGGTGGGCATGAAATTCTGACATGATTCAGCATGGGCAAACTTGGAAGAATTTATATAAATGAAATTAATCAGTCACAAAAAATAAAAGGGTTGAACAATTCCTATTATATGAGGTTTCTTGAGATGTCAGACTCAGAGATATAGTGTGGAATGGTGATTGCCACGGACTGGAGGAAAGGGGAGAATGGAAAGTTATTGTTAAACAAGTACTGAGATTCAGTTGAAGAAAATTAACAGAGCTCTGGACATGGATAGTTGTGTATTTTTTAACTTGTTACATAAATTAAAATAATGTAAATGTACTGAACTATACACTTAAAAGCGGTTAAAATGTAAAAGTTTTTTTTTTTAAGATTCTTTGTCTCTCTATGTGTGGGTAAGTGTGCATGGGTGTGTGTAGGGTATCTGAGTATGTGTGTGTGTGAGGGTGTATAGGGTGTGTGTGGGTGAGTGTGTGTATATGTTTAGGTATTTGTGCCTGTGAATGCTAGTGCCTATAGAGGCATTGGGTTTCCCTGAGCTGGAGTCACCTGATGTGATCCTCTGGAAGCAGAAAGTGCTCTTACCACACTGAGGCATCTCTCCAGACCTGGTTTACGGCTTCTGAGGCAGGGTCTCTTGTGGGCTAGACTAACCATGATTGCACTTCGGAGCTAATTTCTCGTCCCTCCTACTTCTATCTACAAAATGCTAGAATTTCAAGTGTATGCCACTACACACAGCTAAAATGAAACTTTTGTTATAAGTATTTTTTACTACTTGTAAGATAGTAAAGGTTTCCTTCCTGTAGACTGAAAATCAAGTTTTGGCTTGTTTTTTTTTTTTTTTTTTAACTTAAAAAAGGAAGACAATAAAATTTGGGTATGATGTCACATGCATGCAATTCCAGCACTTGAGAGGTCAAGGTAGGAGAATTAAGACTGAAGCATCCTAGACTACATAATGAGATTGTCTCGAAAAAGGATGGGGAGGGAGGGGCCAAGGAAGACAGGAGTGAGTGAGTCCAGGTAGAGAAGAGGTCTAAGCATGGAGTCCTACTGCTAAGAGGTGGGGCCGGAAGGGGCGCACGCTGCACAGGACACTGAGGAGGAGCCACCCTGTAAAGTGAAAATCTAGGTCGGAGGTGTTTTGTTTGTCAGTAAGGAAGTTGGTACTAATTTAGACCTCCGAGAATTTCTTCTCAGATTAAAGCAATAAAATGAAAATCCAGATTTAAGAAAGCAAAGACATAATTATTTACTCCCCCTCCCCCTTACCCCTGCAGAAGGAGGATATGGATATTGTGTGTGAGAGGTTCACTACGAGTAAACTGCAGACTTTTGAGGATTTAGCCAGTATTTCTACCTATGGCTTTCGTGGTGAGGTAAGTTTAGACTTACAGAAATGTATAACAATGCCCTCCTGTGATAATGTTCTCATTTCTCAACAGAGGCAAGTGCAATTCAATACTTTGTAATTGTTCACCTCATGCAAATTTGAACAAATTTAGCTTTCTGCGACTGAGAAATTCTGAAAAATACTTAAAATATTATTTTATCTGCAGTGGCACTGGATATCATGTGTCTTTTTATTAAAGTCCCTAACATGCTTGCCTGCCTGCTGTCATGTTCCCAGCTATGATGATAATGGACTAATGTGGTGGTTTGAATATGGTTGGCCCGGGGAGTGGCAGTCTTAGGAGGTGTAGTCTTGCTGGAGTAGGTGTGTTGGAGGAAGTGTGTCCAAGGTTCCAGTGATCCTCTTGCCTCAGCCACCCAGGCAGAGTCATGCTTCATTTAGTGAGCTGAAGCTGCCTCTGGTGTTCAGATGACGTTGCACAGACCCTGGAGCAATTTTAAATTCATATTTTAAAAAATATAATTGTTTCTATGAATCTGTTTTGAGAGATCCCATTGTTTCTTTCTGAATGCACATTTTTTAATTCCTTGGCAGATATAGCACTAAGAGTATATTACCCTTTAAGTCTGTAATCTCTAGAGGCCCATGCACTGAAAGCTTCATCCATGGTTCGTTGTTATTGGAAAATTATTTAAGCTAAATGTAGGACCTAATAGGTGGTTTCCAGTCACAAGATGTGTCCTTTAAGGGGACAGTGAACCCCTTCTTGTTATCTTTGGCCTCTGAATGTGAAGTGTGAGTGGCTTTGGTCTCCATGAACTCCGCACCACAATGAGTTTCTTCAACACAGGACCAAAAGCATCAGCAACTATTGATCATCAAGTGGGTCCTCTAAAACCCACAAGCTAATAGAAGCCTGTTGACTATAAGTTGATCATCTTGTGTGTTACAGTAATGCAAACTGCCCGCCACAGTCCCTGTGGTAGCAGCATGAGCTACAGTTACTGTCAACAGAGGAAGTTTGGTGTGACTCCTTTTAACATATGCTTTCCCTTATGATTCTAATGATTACCTTATAGATTAGATTTTATCTCTTTCTTAAACAGCATCAGATTGCTCATTGTTGCCGTGTTAATATAGGTTGGACGAGGCAAGTTTGATAACCTTTACCTTGATGAAGCAACAGTGAGGTTTTCTTTCATCTGGTTCCCTTCCTCCCTAGGCGTTGGCAAGCATAAGCCATGTGGCCCATGTCACTATTACAACCAAAACAGCTGATGGGAAATGTGCATACAGGTATGTGATAATGACTTCTATGTCCACCCTAAACATATGTGTTACTCTCCTTGACCCCCTCTACGATACTGATTTTCCTTCCATTCCTATGGATAAAATGCTCATCCACAGGGATGATCATGAGGTGGAACTCTCTTACTTCATGGCTTCTTTTTAAGATTTAAATTAACATATTTTATGTGTATGGATATTTTGACTGCATTCATGTCTGCGTACCATGTGTATGGCTGGTACCCTTAGAGGCCTGAAGAAGGAATAGGATCTACTGGGACTGGAGTTACATACGATTGCAAACTGTGAGCACATGTAGGTTCTGGGAATAGAATACAGGTTCTCTGGAAGTTTCTAGGTAATGAGATATTCTCATTTCCTGTTCCCTCTCTCTTTGGCCTCTTTGATCTGCTGGTGCTTTTAACAGCTGAGCCATCTCCAGCCCTGCTGGATGGCTTCCTAAGAGACAAGTTGTAACATATTACAAGTACCCAGGAAGGTATCCGTTGCACTTAGGATTTTAAGCACACAGTAGTTGCTCATGTTATTTCTGCCCTTTGCCCTTTGGTGAGGGGCAGCACTCTGCGCTGCTTACAGGTCTCTGGCTGGTACGCTGGAGATTCAGTTCTTTTGCAGGCTCCCGAGAGCTTCTGGCTCCCTTCTCCTTGGGCCTGTGTGAGCTGGCTTGCTTTCCAGGAAATAGCTGCTGCCTGACTGTTGTGCTGGCAGTTTCCAGAGGCTTGCAAATAGTCCCGAGACAGAACAAAAGTGGGATTCAAGAAATCACAGTCCAGCTTTTGTTTCTGTAAGCACTGGCTTCCACTGGCTGAAATCTTTAGTCATCCCTAATGAATGCAGAAAGAAAAAGGAAAGCCTGCAGGTGGTTTGTAAATTAAGTCAGGACAATTCTGTGCCCTCAATCTCCTGAAGGCTAACCTGTGCTGTAACGGGAGAGTGCTTCAGAGTGTGCAGTGCTGGGTTAGGGGTCTTGATTCTGTGTGTGAATTCTGGGTGGGCTGATTGAGTTAAAAACCAGAGAGACAATTGTGAGTTAAGTGTTTTGTAGGGAGCCTGAGCTGGAAGTCCTGTTTCAAGACATCTGGTTTTTTGTTTTTGTTTTTTGTTATCCACACCTGGGATTTGTAGTGACTTCCTTCTGTGGCAGATGAAACTCAGGTTTGTTTCATCTTGGCACCTGGTGCCTTCCTGTGCTGGATAGTTTTATGACATGCTAAAGTCATGTAAGAATAGGGAACCTGGATTTAAAAAATGCTTCCCTAAGATCTGGCTGTGAGACATTTTCTTAATCAGTGATTAATGGGGGAGGTGCCCAGCCCATTGTGGGTGGTGCCATCCCTGGGGCTGGTGGTCCTGGCTTCTGTAAGAAAGCAAGCTGAGCAAGGATGGGAGTAGTGCCCTCCATGGCCTCAGTATCAGCTCCTGCCACCAGGTTCCCATCCTACTTGAGTTCCTGTTCCAACTTGATGTGGAAGTATAAGCCAAATAAACCCTTTCTTCCCCAAGTTGTTTTAGTCAGGGTGTCTTGTTACACTAATAGTAACACTAAGACACTTCCAAATGTCCTGGCCCACTTTTCAGCCCTTCTCTCTACATATTACCAAAGTGCCATGTGTTCCAAAGCTCCTTCCTCTCTGACTTACGAGGATTTTTTTTCTCTATTCACCTAAAACCATTTCTCTTTAAAGCCTGGATGAGTTTTCTTCTTTTCTCTGATGCTACCACCTCCACAGTCACCTACCCAGGCTAAAGGGTCTTGCTGGATCCCTTAACACATTAATCTACACTTGAATAAAAGACTGTCCCTGGGGCAGATCAGGAGCTGTTTGTGTGGGATATTGTACTTTGTTTTGATTTTGAGACAGAAAGCTCTGGCTGCCTGGAACTTGCAGTGACCTCCTCCTTTTGCCTCTAGAGTGCTAGGATTACAGGTATACCCTGCTGTTCCTGGCTAAGACTTGTCTTTATTACCAGGGCCTTATAGGCAAATGGTGGTGGAATTTATAGCTACCATTTAAGCAATGGCATTGCTGTTGGTTAGTAACTCAGAATTTAATAGCTCATGCAAGACTTGTTGTAATAGGGCTTTAAAATAAAATCTAATTAACAGTATATAATATGACTGTGTTATAATGTATGATTGATATAATTTTCATTTTTAAAGTGTGGAAATATGGACTGAATCCTGGTAACAGACATAATTATGAAAGAGACTAGAAAGTTCATTGTTTTACTGGTTCTCTCATGGATAAGTACATAAAATATATTCCATACTGAAGATGTAAAATTTAATGTGAAGCCCCACAGATTAATTTCTCAAAGCCTAGTTCATTGAGTTGTATTGACTTTGGGCCTGGTTAATTGTTGGTGTATGATGTTTTTATTTATTTGCAAGCTTTTTTTAATAATGAAGTGTGTCCTTTTTTTTTTTTTTTTTTTTTTTTTTTTTTTTTTTTTTTTTTTTTTTTTATGAGAGAGGGTTTCTCTGTGTAGCTCTGGCTGTCCTGGAACTCACTTTGTAGACCAAGCTGACCTCGAACTCAGAAATCCGCCTGCTTCTGCCTCCCAAGTGCTGGGATTAAAGGCGTGCGCCACCACTGCCCGTCAAGTTTGTCCTTTTTAAAATGTGACATATTAATGTATTTATGTTTTCTGCAGCTCAGGAACTTGTAAGGCATTTACAATGTTGGGGTTACAGACATAGGCCACTAGGCCTGTACTGTGACTTTAATTTTTATGCTTTGGATAAACATCTTCTTAGATACTAATAAGCTTTTGTTTTCTGACTAGAGCAAGTTACTCAGATGGAAAGCTGCAAGCCCCTCCTAAACCCTGTGCAGGCAACCAGGGTACCCTGATCACGGTGAGGATGGGACATGGGGATAAAACTGCTAATAAACAGCTTAGGATGCTGCAGTAAAACTGAAATGCGCTCTGAGTTTCTGGTGTAAAAATCAAATAAATTTTGACTTGTAATAGAAGTCCCAAGATGAATGATCATTGGGTTTTATGGCATGGCAGCCTGCCAACCTTCTTGTCTTTTATAGGGGGCTGGGATGGTAGAAATCAGTGGGAAAAAAGTTACCGTTGATTCCGGAAGACATCGGAGTCCCAGTCTGGTACTTCAGCGCTTGTGTGTCCATGGCCAACTCACTTAACAGCTCAGAATTTTAGTTTTCTAATGTCTCCAATGGACCAAAGAATGCCTAGCCATCTGCCCCAGAGGGTCCTGGGTGGGTCATGCGAGTGTTGTTAGTCCAGAGGAAGCCCATTGTGCAGCCTCATCATAGCATCCCAGTGGCGATTCCATCAGGCACCTCATGGTGCTTCATGTCTGGTCCTTTACCCCTGACCCCAGCTGTAGCACATCTCGAAGGCTTTCCAGGGACCTCTCCAAGTCCTGGTGTGATAGGCAGGCAGAAGGCAGAACAAACCTGTGCTTCACAGTGTTGGCCAGAGGGAGCCTTAGCTGCATACAAAGTGTGATTATTGAGAACTCCAAATTATCTCCAGAGTGTTATGATTGTCCTGAGTTTGAAAAACGTCTCTGTGTAATAGAGTAATTGTTTGCAGAGTTACATTCATGTCTTACAAAATTGTCTACTCTCTTGAGCAAGACAATAATTTAAAATGTCGTCATATTTTTATATGAGGCCATGCAGCCAGCCCTTATTATATGAGAAGTCAGTGAATGTGGGGTGAATGCTGCTTTATTTCTTCCCCTCCCCAAGTCAGCACTTAGAACAAACAATCTGTTGGAAATGTCCCGTGTTCCGTACGTTTTGGTAGACAGTGCGATGCTTTCAACTTATATCCATGAATTTACAAGATATTGGCTCTTTCTTCAGGTGGAAGACCTTTTTTACAACATAATCACAAGGAGGAAAGCTTTAAAAAATCCAAGTGAAGAGTACGGAAAAATTTTGGAAGTTGTTGGCAGGTACCGTCTAAAATTTGGAAGTGGGTCCTTGAGCTCTGTCTTTAAAGGAATGTACCCTGATGCTTGTAAATAGAAAGTATTGAAAGCTAGGTGCAGCCAGCCAGCCCAGCCTGTGTGCTGTTCTGGTCCAGGTTGCTCATCAGGCCTGAGTCTTGACTCATCTTGGAAGGGGCACAGTTGGTCTCTTGCTGGGTTCTTTGCTAGCAGATGAAGCAAACTAATCTTAGGTACCTTGAGCCTAAAGAAAAAAAAAAAGTCACTATTGCTCACCGGGTAGGTGAGGTAAGACAGGAACCAGGGTGACTGGTGGTCCTTCTGTTGTTTTCTTCTGCCTCAGCTTTGGAGTCCTTTCCTGGACAGTACAGTGATTGGCATTACCAGAATCCATGGTTTTGTGCCTACAGCTCTGGGGAGACTTCCTGGCTGGCAGTCTTTACTTAGTATGCCTGAAAGGGATGGGCTAAAAGAAGTTTCCCACCAGGCGTGGTGGCGCACACCTTTAATCCCAGCACTCGGGAAGTAGAGGCAGGTGGATTTCTGAGTTTGAGGCCAGCCTGGTCTACAAAGTGAGTTCCAGGTCAGCCAGAGCTATACAGAGAAACCCTGTCTCGAAAAACCAAAAAAAAAAAAGTTCCCAAAGTGAGTTGGAAGTCTGATCCATTTAAGCAGGAGAAGGGGATTCAAGCAGGCAAAGGCAGAATCAGGTACAGAGAAGCATTATTTATTGCTACCCATGACTGCAGTGGGACTTGAACTACACATCTTAGTCAGGATAGTGATTTGTGTGGGTATTTCTAAAATATATCTATCCATACAGGTTTATGTATTCAGTCCCCTATATTCTCCCTACCCTACCCCCCCCCCCAGTAAAATTGTATAAATTAGCATCAAAAATATTCTCAGTGGCTGTTTTGGTTCTAAAATTGGTATTAATAAATACAGTTCACTAAACCGTTCTTTAGTTCATGGAGCTAGTGAATTGAGGAGTGACAAAGTCAGCTTCCAAAGGGCTGTGGAGATGCTGAGAAGCTGGAGGGGACCAGCGCCAGGGAAAGAGCAGCGATGGGGAAGGTGTGCTGAGGGAATCACGTGCAGAGGTGTTAAGGATGGCCTGGTGGCAGCCTAGGTCTGTCACCATGAACGTAACCTGCAGGCTCATAGCCGAGATCCCATCAGCAGCCTGTAACCCTTGCTTGTTTCCTGTGACTTAGTCACATTGGGAGGTGTAATCGCCACGAGTCTCTGTTGCTTTGTTTTCTTGTCGGTAATATAGATTATACCAAGGTATTTTGGTTTGTACATACCTTTGTTTAAATCACTTTTTTCTTATAAATCTACCAACTTATTTAATTAAAAGTAGTTTGCTGAATTTATTGTGCATTTGGATACCCTCCGCTTAGCTTTAACTTTTTCTTTTCCAGGTATTCAATACACAATTCAGGCATTAGTTTCTCAGTTAAAAAAGTAAGTCATGATTTTTTAAAAAAAGATATATCCATTTTTGTTTTATGTATACAAACTTTTGCCTGCATGTATGTCTGTGTACCGTGTACATGCCTGGTGCCCACAGAGGTCAGAAGAGGCTATCAGATGACCTGGAACTGGGTTTACAGATGGTTGTGAGTGCCGTGTGGGTTCTGGGAAACAAACTTGTAAGAGTAGAAGCCATTGTTCTTAATGGCAGGGCCATGTCTGCAGTCCCTAAGTTATGATTTTTGAAGGACCGTTTAGGAAAGAAAAGTAGTCAAGTCACAGTGTTGTCTGTTGTTTTTCAGCAAGGTGAGACAGTATCTGATGTCAGAACACTGCCCAATGCCACAACCGTGGACAACATTCGCTCCATCTTTGGAAATGCTGTTAGTCGGTATGTCAGTGATCACACAGGACAGAATCCTTTGTGTTCCTTCTCTTGATTGTCACCCCAGTGTTTATTTGAAACTTGTTGATTGTAAATGCTGCAGAGTTGGTGTAGTCAGCTATCAGGCTTGTTCCTCTGCTTCATGGTAGTTGATAGCGTCACTGCTTCATGTAGTCAGTGTTCCCTGGGGTGCTTTGTCACCTGGATGCTGTGCCTATAAAGCAGCTTGTTCTCTTCAAAGTTTAGAGTTCTGTCACCCTTGGATGTTCCTGTTCCCTTTTCTTCATTGTTATTGGGAGGATTTAACTTCTTGTTACTCGGCATTGATTTAATTGCCATTCTGTTTCACATTTTGTGTCAGGAGCTTGAGATACAAAGCTGGATGGAATTTTCTATTCCTAAAGACTGTGTTTGCAGGCACTAGCAGCCCTTCATTTTCAGAGAAGGCCCACAAGGAGAGTTTGCTTCTCTGATGAGTCCCTCTGGAGCTCTCCTTATTGGTAAAGCCCACCATTTCCACCCCAGTGCCTTGCTAGCAATGCCTGCTTTGAACTTCCCGACATACCCCAGATGGCAAGATTGAGATTCTTCCTGTGGGGCTGGTGAGATGGCTCAGTGGGTAAGAGCACCCGACTGCTCTTCCGAAGGTCTGGAGTTCAAATCCCAGCAACCACATGGTGGCTCA
>NC_034599.1:104586853-104620986 GCF_900095145.1 Mus pahari | reverse complement strand
AGTGTACTTACTTATAATAAATAAATAAATCTTTAAAAAAAAAAAAAAAGATTCTTCCTGTGGAGCCAGTGGGGTCTGCCTTCCCTTTCCCCAATGTTTCAAAAGCATTAGCAATTGTCCTAATACTGGAATTCTCTTCCAAGAACAAACTTGTTCATTCTTTGAGTCAAACCAAGGGAACAAGTAGTTTGTTTGTTATCACACTTTTCTTTCTAATTAAATGTAAATGAGTTAATTATAAAAACTGTATTCCTAGAGCAAAGGAAGATCTCTGTTTTCTACAGGGTAGCTTTTAAGAGCTTTTGACAAGATTTTAAGACTGAGTACTAGTTGCCATGGGGCCCCATGATGTGTAAGAGATTAGACCTTGTCCCTAGAGAGCATTTCCAGAAGCAGGCTTACAGTCTGGCTTCCTGGGACACTGGAGAAGAAAGAGTTTGTGGGTCATTGTGTATGTGCAACCCTGCAGGCTGTGCAACCCTGCAGACTGCACTCTCCACCCAGGGACTCGGGGCGTACTGCAGGAAAAGCAGCCTCTGTCGATGCAGTAAAATGTAGTGAGTGCTGGAGTGATTTTTTTTTTTTTCCACAGGACTCAAGTCAGAAGGAAATGAGATAATTATGCCATCCATTAGCAAGTTGTGCTGATGCCTCAAAAGAAAAATAACAAGGCATGAAGGGGAAATCTCTTGAGATAGTGAAGAATGTGAAGACTACTGGGAGTTAACTGGCTGCCAGTAGGCTATTCTGAAAACTTAGGAAGAAATACGTGTGGCTTTTCAGAGAGACCGGCTCTTGTTTACCTGTTCTCAACAGCAAATACTCTTAGGAACCCATTATGACAATGATCAGTATAGTAAGGTTTCAGGTCAGCAGAGATGAGTTTTGAGGCTTAAAGCGTTGGGACTTAATTATGATAACAAAGTAAGGACTGGGGGCTTAGAGTAGTGCCCAGCACTACTCAGCACAAGTACTTGCAAACACTGAGTAGGTGGCTGGACAGAGAAGGGTAGGTAGTTGGATAGATGGATAGACAGATGTTGAGAATACTTATAGGGCCTCAGCTGAACCTAGTCTCAGGTTTTTTTTATGGGGCAAAGATGGTTTAATGGGAAGGAACCCTGTTTTTTACTATTGTGATTCTTTTTTGACATGTAAGATTTCTTGCGCTTTCAAAAGTCTCAAAATTTCTCTTTTCTAAACAGAGAACTGATAGAAGTTGGGTGTGAGGATAAAACCCTAGCTTTCAAAATGAATGGCTATATATCAAATGCAAACTACTCAGTGAAGAAGTGCATTTTCCTACTCTTCATCAACCGTAAGTGAGAAAGAACCAAGTGTCTACACAGAGAGCTGTATGGAACCCGAGAGTTCCTAACTCCCAGGGCAGTCACACATGGGGAGACTTCATTCCACAGTTTGGCCTGATTCGGAAGCCTCTGTAGTTTTTATCTTGTCTGCATTGCTGGCTGTCACACTCTGCTTCTTTACCTTGAGCAGTGTAGGCCGGATTGCCTCCTCTGTGCTGGCAGCACAGCCTTGCAAGCAGACCCTATTCTACCTCTAGGTTGCGCTGCTGTTCCACATGGTACAGCAGAAAATCAACACTTTAGTATAAGCATTGCCTTAGGGTTTTACTGCTGTGAATGGACACCATGACCAAGGCTACTCTTCTAAGGATAATGTTTAATTGAGGCTGACTTACAGGTTTAGAGGTTCAGTCCTTTATCATCAAGGCAGGATCATGGCAGCATCCAGGCAGGCATGGTGCAGGGGGAGCTGAGAGTGTCACATCTTCATCTGAAGGCCCACTAAGAGAAGTCTAACTCCCACATGGTTAGGGGGAGGGGTATCATTGACCACCCCCACAGTGACACACTTATAATAAGGCCACACCTACTCCAACAAGGCCACACCTCCTAATAGTGCCACTCCTGGGCCAAGCATATTCAAACTACCACGGGCATTGTCACTAAAAAGCTGAATCCTAAGAACCTTGAGAATTTTTCTTTTAAAGAATGAAATTTATGATACTAAGGATAATCCTAGAAATCAAGGAAGAAATTAAATTAGCTTGAAATTCTCTCCCAGTTCTTATCTCTCTGGTGACCTGTTATTTACATGATTTTTATTAAGCGAGTACTATTTGACTTTCAGATTCGTGTAGCTTAATAGTATATCACAAGAGTTTGATGTTGCTAGAGTCACAGTACCGCCCTGCCCCAGTAGTCAGAGCTCAGGGTCCTTTCAGACACAAGATACATCTTTCTACACATTTGACTTTCAATATTCTTACCTTCAAAGTCCTTTTATTTTTTTGGAACAAAATTGGAGTTTACTAAGAATCTGTTGAATAGAGATTTAAGATAAGTACTGAGAGAGTGAACGGGTATAGACTTGTAAGGTAAGTTTATTTTACGTGTGTGAATGTTTTGCCTCTCTGTAGGTTTATTCACCATGTGTGTGCCTGATGCTCTTGGAGGCAAGAAGTGGTTGATTCCCCTGGAACTAGAGTTAAGGATGGTTGTGAACCACTGTGTGTTATGAGACTGACCCAGGCCCTGCCTAGGTCCCCTTCTATTTCCATGTCCCAGTATTCTGTTCTATGCCACATCTGTCTTCCTAGGTCAGGTTACCTCTCTTAATATCACTTCAAGTTCCATTTATTTTTCTGTAAACTTGATGATTTTCCTTTATGACTTAATAAAATTCTGTTGTTTATGGACCACATTTCCATTATCCATTTATCTGGTGATAGCATGAGGCTGCTTCTGTGTCCTTGCTGGTGTGAATGGTGCAGCAGTGTAATGAATGTACAGTCTCTGTGGTGTGTCCTTGCTGTTGTGAATGGTACAGCAGTGTAATGAATGTACAGTCTCTGTGGTGTGTCCTTGCTGTTGTGAATGGTACAGCAGTGTAATGAATGTACAGTCTCTGTGGTGTGTTGTAGGCCCTTTGCCTTTATTGTAAAGCCATCATCATAACTCTAGTTGCTATCTTCTTTGCTTGCTATTGGAAATTGTATATTTTCTTCCTTTTTTAGCAGTAAGTGGCTATAAATCTCTTAAATTACACATCTTTAAACAAAATCTCTTTTATTTATTTTTATTTATGTGTGAGTGCAGTGCCTGCAGAGACCAGAAAAGAGTGTTGGATCCCTTAGAGCTGGAGTTGCAGGTGATTGTGAGCTGCCTGGTGTGAGTTCTGGAAACCAAACTCAGGTCCTATGTAAGAGCAGCACCAAGTGCTCAGCTGCTGAGCCACCTCCCTAGCCCTCACGTTATGTATAGTCTGATATTTTTGGTTTGGTTTGGTTTGGTTTTTGGATTTTTGAGGCAGGGTTTCTCTGTATAACAGCCCTGGAACCAGGCTGGCATCAAACTCCTAGAGATCCACTTGCCTTTGCCTCCTGAGTGCTGGGATTAAGGTGTCCACCACCACCTCCTGACTCATCATGTGTACTCTACAGCCATTGTTCAGAGCAATCCAGGAGCAGTTAGAAGAGGCCAACCACTCTTAGACACATTCTGCCTATACCGTTTATATTAGCAGGCATATTTCCTACTATATTAAGAAGTCGTAAGCCTAATAAATAATAAGGCTTGTCCCATGTCAGGCTTGGGAACAAGGTTTTCATTAGTTTTGTTCTAAGCATAAGAATAACAGCTTTAGGAGACAGTGTAAAGTCTCAACAGGTAAAGGCACTTATCAGCAAGCCTGATGACCTGAGTTCTGGTCTCAGGACCACATCTTAGAACTGACTCCTGCAAGTTGTCCTCCACATGTCCCTGTACCCCCCCCCCCCAAATAAGTATACTTAAGACTTTTTAAAAAAGAATAACTGCTTTATATCATACATGTTGACTATAGAGCAAACAAGCAAAAGTCAACCAAGTATCATTTGCCTGGCCTGCTCATATTTCTGCTGGGCTCATGAACCATAGTATGTGTTAATGCTGGCTAATTTGTTCATAATGGCAAAAAAGGCCAGCTTCCTAATCTGTCCTGTATATGCTCACCTAAGGACAGTGACAGCCGTCACTGTGAAAGCTTGCCCCATGTTCAGAGACCTCAGCAGATTTGCTTCATCTGTCTTGTTAGGTCCACCACCAGGCCTGTGTGGTCAGAGGCCACTGTGTGGTAAAGCACAGTGTGGTACTGTTAAAGGGGCTATGGATGTAGGGGTCACTCAAAAAAGAATAGTCTTGTCCCTGATAAAATTATCACTCTTGCTAGAAATACAAAGATGTGGCGTATTCTTGGCTGGCAGTTATTACGCTGTTCTTTAAAGACCGACTCAGGAGAAAGAACCTTCTGACAATAGAACGTCCCTTGTCTTTAGTTTTAACTTCTATCCTTTCTCTATTCCCTCTAAGCCTAGGTCTTAAATCATCTTAACCATGCATTGAGCTGTGTATACTGCCTGAGATGCTGGGGAGTTTGCTCTTAGCCTTTGTCATTTAGTATTGAACCCTCTGTAGATAAAGTTAGTGCTATCTTACCTCGCTGTGGATCACACACATCTCTCTGTAGGGCTGGACACTTGGGCTGGAGTTAGTTTATCTACCGCTATGGTTTCTCTCAGCAGTTGGCATGTGCGATTGGTGGATTGTGTCTTTGTGGATTGAAATGTCTGAGAGCTTCAGAAGGCCACTGACAGCAGTACTAACACACATGGGCTGATGGGAGGAAGGCAATCGAGCAGGCAGAACTGCACACCCCAAGCCTGTAGTGAGGTGCTGGAAAGTGGTGACAGATAAAGGGGGCTTTTGTTCCTGGACATCTGATAAGGTTGCCACTCCAGGGGTGACTTTATGGCCATGTGTGAGGATGCAGCTGTGACCTCATCTGAGGACAAGTGTGATGTGGTTAACTCTCCTTTTGATTTTTCAGACCGTCTGGTAGAATCAGCTGCCTTGAGAAAAGCCATAGAAACTGTATATGCAGCATATTTGCCCAAAAACACACACCCATTCCTGTACCTCAGGTAATGTAGCATCAGACCCATCAGGGCTCTGTGAAAGAGGTTGTCAGCCAGGGTGGGTCCTGGTCACTGCTCTGAAAGGATGCCACAGGAAAATGGCACCATTGTCACTCATTCAGAGACTCTGCTTCCTTCCACTTGGGTCAAGAAACAGCATCCTGCCCAGCAAGGACTCTTTAAACATTTTAAAAGATTCTTTTTCTTTGTTTATTTGATTTAGAGATAGGGGGTAAGAGAAAGAGAGAAGGAGTGAGAGAGCATGGGACACAGGACACAAGGAACACATGTGGAAGTCAGAGAATATGTTTCTAGAGTCGGGTTTTCTTTCCTCTTTACATGAGTTCTGGTCGACGGGCCTGTGGTAACTGCCTTTGCCTGCCTGCTTTCTTGTAGGTTCTTCCCTTAGCTTGGCAGATGCCAGTGGCTTCCTTAAGTACTATAGCAGCCATGCTTCATCATCACACATACTTGAGGGCTTGCCTGATCTAGACCAAACCCCACACAGTCTTTATATCTTGTGCTTGTCTGAAAAGCCTCTCTAAAAATCAGCATGAAGACTGACCGTTCTCTGCAACACAGCTGCACAAGGGCCCAGTACATACTGAAATCTTTCAAGTTTGAAACCTTAGCTTTCTGGAAGAAACTATGTTGGAAATTTAATTCTCAGCTGAGCCTTCTGGGACATTCCTATGAACCCGGTGTTTTGGACAATTTTAAGTTTCTAGGCCAGTATAACAAGACCCCGTCTCAAAAAGAAAATTTTCTTCGTTCTGTTCTCACTGAAATGAGAGAAAAAGTTAAAAGTCATGTTAAAATTGGTTTTTAGATGAGAGCAGACATATTATGGCCATGGACGAAGAGTAGTTTTTATATTTAATGTACAGTTGTTGACTCCATCATGTGTTTCCTTGCTGGGTAATAAATCTATAGTGCCATCAGTATGTTCTGTACCAGGCAGGATCTAAATAGGAGGTAGAGAACAAGGAAAGTTTAATGAAGAAATTAATACTGAAGTCAAGTACCAGAGGGTTAAATAGTGAGAGATCAATGACAGGAACAACAGATGCAGAGAGCAGCCCTTCCCCGGGGCTGAGGTATTATAGAGCCTCTCGCATTCTGGTCTTCACCACCCTGTTGCTGAGATAAGGTCCTGATGAGAGAATGTGCCTGTGGCTTGCTGCACCAGGGAGAAGTGCATGAGGCAGTCCTGGGCACTGTACTGGAATTTGCTGTGGGGGGAACTGTATGAGAAGAAACTGCTGTTGAGCTTTGTGTGCGAGACCCCTCCTGTTGTCCCTGTAGTGCCCTCTACTGACAGAGCTTCATAATGCAAAGCAGGGTTAGAGCTCTGAGTTGACTAGAGTCCTGCATCATCTGAGAAGTGAGGGAAGGGACAGCTTGATAGTTACCCTGTCTTTAGAGCTGAGAAAACATTCAGCGATGTCTTTAGAGCTGAGAAAACATTCAGAGATGTTGGCTACTTGCCTGAGGTCACATAATACAGCACTTCTGCTGACAACTGGCATGCAGTAACTAACACACACGCACGCACATACACACACACACACACATACACACACACACACACACACACACACGCACACGCACGCACACATGCACACACAAGATGCCTTGCATGAACTTAATTCCCACTGTAACTCTGGAGTTAGGAGACCTGCTGTGTCCAATATATAAATGATGCTAAGGCCAAGGACAGTGATGCAAGTCCCCAAAAGCCACACATTTCCTGAGTACCAGAGATAGCATGCAGTCTCTCTGACTTAATCTTGAGGTGTGAGGCCATGGTGATTCAGCCTTTTCCATGTTGTCTAGTCGTCACATATCACCACATGTAGATTTTTTTTTCCATCTCTTGTGGCCTTTCTCTCTTCATGCTAGTTTGGAAATCAGCCCTCAGAATGTGGACGTCAATGTACACCCCACCAAGCACGAAGTTCACTTTCTGCACGAGGAGAGCATTCTGCAGCGAGTGCAGCAGCACATTGAGAGCAAGCTGCTGGGCTCCAATTCCTCCAGGATGTATTTCACCCAGGTGAGGGTGTCTGCCTCCACCATCTTTCTGAGCCTGCACTGCTTTGAAATGTGCTCCACATCAGGAAAACTTAGAATTTTTGTTATAACCTTGAATTGTCTTCATATTTCTTTGATAGTTTCTTTCAGTAACACTTTCTGTGGGATTTATGTATTTGAGTGTGTCTCTGTGTCTATGTCTGTGTGTGTTTTACCATAAAAAAAAAAATAGCATCTTTTTATAGTAGAAAAATAGTCAAAATATAAGAACTTTTCACATTTCATTTTAACCTAATTTTAAGATTATAAGAACTTTGCTTAATTCTTGAATGTTATACTGTGATGTAACACCATCTGGCTCTGATGTCTTTGTCCACTGCTGTTCTGTTTTGGGATCTGGACATTTATGTGCTAAAAACTGGCCTTTTTTATTCTTTTCTCTTTTGAAACAGACCTTGCTTCCAGGACTTGCTGGTCCCTCTGGGGAGGCAGTTAAGCCCACGACAGGTGTGGCTTCCTCGGCTACTAGTGGAAGTGGCGACAAGGTCTACGCTTACCAGATGGTCCGTACGGACTCCCGGGACCAGAAGCTTGACGCCTTTCTGCAGCCTGTAAGCAGCCTTCAGCCCAGCCAGCCCCAGGACCCTGTCCGAGGAGACGGGACAGAGGGCCCTCCTGAAAAGGCCATGCGGAAGGACGAGGAGATGCTTGAGCTCCCAGCCCCCGCTGAAGCAGCTGCTGAGAGCGAGAACTTGGAGAGGGAATCAGTGATAGGGACTTCAGACGCAGCACAGAAAGCCGCACCCACTTCCAGTCCAGGCAGCTCCAGGTATGGCCTCCTGTGGTCCTCACTAAAACTCTTCCTGCAGGTTCTCCACAAGTCAATTGCTCCTTCTACTCTACTGGGGCAGTGCAGTGGCCTTATTTACTGTCTGCATTGACAGTGGCTCACGTAGTTTCCTGTGAGAGTCCTTAAATGTCTACGGTTTTATATTTTTGTTAATACATCAGCAGGCACAGAGATGTAGCCTCTGTTTTTAATACAGCCTTGACATCAGAGATGACTGAAGAGAGGAGCCTAACATGGCTCTTGCATCCTGCCACAGCTGCTGCTGGTCCTTCAGAAGGAGCCTGGTTTACAGGATTCCCTCGAGTAAACAAACGAGCTTGTGGGGAAAGAGTCATGAAAGGATCTGGAGGCAAGAGGCTGTCATTTAACCTTGAACATTTCTAGTGCATGCTCTACAAGTTCACATTCTGAATCTCTGGGAGACTCGGAAGGTGGCCAGGCTTCATGTCATGAGCTGGTATTGACCCTAGTACTCAATTTAAAACCACTTGCCCGACTTGCATGTTCTCTTAGAGGTGCTAGCAGGAACTCTGGCACTGAAATGAACATTGTACCTAGACATACTGCTTAACTCCAGTTGATCATTCCTTTACTGTCTAAGCAAGACAGCATCCAAGCAAGTTTTCCCATAGAATGAAATGATGCAGGTATTTTTCAAGCATGGGTACTTTATATGTATTATCTTATTTAATGCTCTTAGCCTGATGGGGAATATTTCATTTGTTCATCATTTGGGGAATTGAGTGCTATTTATCACAGAGCAGTCAAACACTTTAAAGCAATAATAGGTTGTATTGCTTATCCTGAAGCCTCAAGGCTTCCCACTGCACACATGAGCCTGCATGTCACTACAGTACGATAGCCAAGTGACTCGTGGGTGGCCTGGTTGGCTGAGCTTCCATCCTTTTACTGCCTTTGGTGTTCCTCAGCCTAGGAGATGCTGGACTCTTGTCATTCATGTCTCAGCTCAAGTGTCACCTTTCCCAAAGTCTTTTGTCTTAGTTACTTTTCTATTGGTGTAAAGAAACAGCATGACCAAGGCAACTTATAAAAGAAAGCATATAAGGGCTTCCACATAATTCAGATGATTAGTCCATGATCATCATGGCAGGAAGCATGACTGAGGCTTGACAAGGTCAGTTTCCTTGCTCAAAGGCCTTGAGATCTGAGTGTTGTCAGACAAGCAATGTGACACAGGACATCGGCTGGTCTACCATGGCACAGCTGTGTAGATGCAGCCATGGCAGGAAGAAGCTGCTCCTTTCTCCAAAGTACAACCCTTACATTTAGCTGAGTTATATATAAAATGCAAGGATAACAACCTGTCAGTTCTTCTCTTCATTGCAGAAAGAGACACCGGGAGGACTCTGATGTGGAAATGGTGGAAAATGATTCCGGGAAGGAAATGACAGCTGCTTGCTACCCCCGGAGGAGGATCATTAACCTCACCAGCGTTTTGAGTCTCCAGGAAGAAATTACTGAGCGGGGCCATGAGAGTACGTGAGTGCTGAGATCTGTGGCCGTGAGTGAGGGCTTTGCAAATGCAGACAGCACCCAGGTTGTCAGGTGGGCACGGCCTCATGCTGCATGGGCAAGCTATTTTTCCTTATACAGAGGAAGAACTGTTCTCTACAGGAAGAGAAGGGGGACATAATCTATTGATTTTAAGCAGAATTAACTGGTATTTCTATTAACGGAAGGGTTGACTATAATGTTCATTGCAGAAATTTCTGTTTTGTTTCTGTTATTGCTAAAAGCAGCATTGTGAATGAGCAGCAAAGTCCTTATCCTGCCAGATGGGGTATGGTTAGCTGGGGGTGGACAGGTCCTGCCGCTGGCTCAGTTCAGATCCTGGACTCCACTGCCGCTGTGTGACCTCACACTGGAGCTGGTCTTTGCCTCAGAAAGTAGTAGTATTTATCCTAGAAGATCACCAGACTGATTAGAAGTAACTGATAAGACACCTACTTAAAAACATGGGATATTTTTATATCCTGAACGCTGATAAGTCCCTGTCATCCTTAGAAATAGCTTTTGAGAATAGTTGGGTGCCAGACTTCATCCTAGTCCTGTTACTATAGGAAACTAGCTGCATGCTCTTCAGAGGATAGGGTCAGGGGTGTAAGCAGGTGTGTAAGGAGACTGGCCACACCTTAGGAGGTACGAATGTTCCGAGTGTAGGGTAGTGTGCAGGCTCCAGGTGGCAGTTCTGCTTGAGTCTGTCATCTAGCCATGATCTTTCTGGTTTCATCTGTCAGGAGTAAACCCAAAAGGCAGCAGTGTGGGTTAAAGCACTCATTACAAGGCTTGATTGGCAACCTGAGTTTGATCCTTGGTACCCACACAGAAGAAAGAGAAAACTAACTCCTGAAAGTTGTCCTCTACACACCCACACACCCACGCACCCACACACACACACACACACACACAAGAGGGGAAGAATGAAAATAAGTCAATTTCAATATTTTTATAAATTATATATTATGACCATCTGGATTGTAATCATCTTGTTTGAGACAGGGTCTCACTGTTAGCTCAGGGTGGCCCACATTAGCCTGGGTTCTCAGCTCTGCTCCCGCCTTCTAGAGCTGGGATTGCAGGGCTGCACCAGCACACCTGCCTCCTTGATTAATTTTTGAAAAGGCTATAGAGCTCAGGAATAAAGTGGCACTGTCCCCTCTAACCCCAAACCTTCTCCAACTACTGCTCTACATCAGCCTCTTCATTTCCTGTCTCAATCACCATCATGTCACACGGGAAGGCCTGAACTTGGTATCATAAATTGCTCTAGGTCTGTCTGTCTTTGCCTCCTCCACCCACCCCTCTGTCACTCTGGCATGCTACATGTAATGCACAGCATCTTCCTGTGACTGGGCTTCTGCCCACTGTACGCGTTGCCAGTTGGCTTCTGAGTTTTATTTCCATGAAATGTGCTGCGGTTGTTCTTTTCTTGTATTGCTTTCCAAGCTGGGAGCTCTTAAAGCAATTGTAAATACTAGATGAAGGCAGGGTGCTGTCCGATCTGTTTAGCAGTACTCCTCCTGAGCTGAGCTTTCTTTATTGGTGCTGAGAGTATGTCAAGACCCACAGTCTCAATTTTGAAGTAGGGTATAAGGCTTTGCTTTGATATAAAAGAAGGATTTTGTCTATTTTGGTCTTTGCAGAATGGAGGAAAACACATAGGAGAAACTGAGGCTAGAGAAGTGTTTCAGATGGGGTGAAACGCAGTCCTTGAAGTCCTGTGAAAAAGGGCCTGTGCTGGACCAGCAGACATGGAGTCTGCTTTCCTGCTGGCTGAGCCCCACCCCACCCCACAGTAACTGGAGATGGATAGAGAAGGCTATGCATGTTCCTCTTGGAAACTCTGGCCTCATTTCAAGTGACTCCACTGCTCTTTCCCCTCCAGTGGGTCATTAGCCAAGATTATCTGATGTTCTCCAGCTTTAAAAATAATCATTCCATCCACATAAAGCATCCTGTAAAGACATGGTGTTTCCAGTAGAATGGGGGAACTGCTGCGCTTATTGCATAGACGAAGACAGCAAGCCTCTGTATGAGACATCGTTACAGACCCTACACAGCCATGACAACTCACAAACATATCAGCAACAGCAGTGACAGGTCGAGTTCTGTTTCCTCAAAATCACTTTTTTTTTTTTAAAGATTTATTTATTGTTATAGGTAAGTACACTGTAGCTGTTTTCAGACACACCAGAAAAGGGCATCAGATCTCATTACGGATGGTTGTGAGCTACCATGTTATTGGTGGGATTTGAACTCAGGACCTTTGGAAGAACAGTCAATACTTTTCTCCGCTGAGCCATCTCTCCAGCCTCCAATATCACTTCTGTTTGAAACTCCAGGTTGATAATGGTTTTTCTTGGGTATTGAAGGTAGTACTCTTATTTTATGATTTCTACTGTTAAAAATTCAGCTGTGAATCACATATTTAATACTCATGGTCAGCCCTCTTTTCTGAGTTCATTTAAGTGTTCTTTTATCCTCATGTCTTCTCTTTGACTTTCTAGGCTGAATTGTGAGAATTTTTTTGTGCCCACTGACGTTGTCTAGTGTGTTGCCTGCCTTTGTTTCAGCAGCAGACAGTTCTCCATGTTAAGAAGTCCAACCCAGTTCTTCTGAGTCCTGCTTACATTTGCAGTCATGTGCTGCTGAGATCCTCAGTGCTCTGAAGGTGCTCCTGTTCCTGCTCTGTCTACAGTCCTTCTGTGCTCGTTTCTGGACTCTGAATCTTGGTTCCCTGTTTCCCTTTCATAATAACACACACACACTCACACCACACACATAGCTGCTACTTACTAGTTCTTTATCTTGGGGAATTACTTGGAGCCTGCTATTAATTTAACCCAAAATCTCCAATAGGGTTCTCAGGTAACCTGCCTTTAAACCATTCAAAGATCAGCTGATGGCTATACACCCAGGATGTCAAGGGCTTCTCTCCTTTCTTTACTGTTAGCACAAAGACATCAAGTGATTGAATAGACATGGATTTATGTGAGGGTGCAGTCCTTGGAATTTCACCTCCAACAGTGGGCATTGATCTTTCAGGCCCCCATTTCAGTTCTTATCTTGTCCTTTTACACTGCCACAGCCTATAAATACTCAAGTGCCCAACTCTGGAGAAGCCTTTCACTCTAGACAAAGCTGGCTCTCATCACATTGCTGGCTTCCCTCTTTGCCTTTCATTTTGACCCTTAGCCTTTTAGTATATATATTTTTCTTTTATTCAGTTTACGTCCCCATCACAGCTCCCCTCCCTCCTCTCTTCCCAGTCCTACCCTTACAAATCCCTTTCCCCATTGCACCGTCCCCTTGGATACAACCCCACCCGAGACCTTCCAGTCCCAGCAGGACTGAGACCCAATAAGGCATTCAAGATAGGGGAAAGGGATTCAGTGGCAGGGAACAGAGACAGAGACAGCCCCTGCCTGACTTGTTAGAGGACCCACAGGAAGAACAAGTTGTGCATTTGCCACAGAGGTATAGAGGGGTCTAAGTCCAGCTCCTGCATGCTCCCTGGTTAGTGGCCCAAGCTCAGTGGGCCCCCGTGTCCTAGGTTAGTTGACTCTGTAGGTCTGGTTTCTCTTCAGATTATATAAATCTTTCGCCTTTTGCATCTTAAGAGGTGGATTGTTTTATTCCATATTTGGTTTCTTTGAACAGGAGCCTAGTTGATGCAACTTTACTCCTGTGGGACTTGAGGTGTGAAGAGGTCTTTACTACGGTTCCATTCCTTACATGGATTGGTTTATTTGTTTCTAGCTCTCCGGGAGATGCTCCGAAACCATTCCTTTGTGGGCTGTGTGAATCCTCAGTGGGCCTTGGCCCAGCACCAGACCAAGCTGTACCTCCTCAACACTACCAAGCTCAGGTACATCTCTGTGTGAAAGCAGCACAGCCACCACAAGAGCGCCTCGGGACAGGCACCAGTGCTGGAGGGGGGAGGGGCCAGTGAAGTGACTGGAAAGGATATTATTAGCCTTAGAGTCCAGCTATGAGTTCAAATCCAAGGTTGACTGTTTCCCATTTACATCTTTTCTATTCTGTATTTAATGTATCTAACCTATACATAGGTTAGTAAGACTCAATTTGATTGGGATTTTGTAGGGATAAATAACTTGAGAAGCCCAACTCTTGGCTCAGCACTCAGTAAACATTAGCTAAAGACCAGATGATGAGGGCGTCATGCTGTTAGAGATCTGGTGTCTCATATGTGCAACAGAGTTGTGGAGAGGCAGTAGAAGGAAGCCCATGCTTCTCCCTGGCATGGCAATGCAGCCACCAAAGTCAGGTATTGCACTACATAGGAAGGGCAAGTCCAGTAGTGCCATTTATCCTGTTTAAACCTGGGGACATCTTAATTGTTTGCAGGGACTTTAGATCTATTGCATCTAGAGCTTGTAGTAAGTATACCCTCAAATAGATGATGTATATGGGAGGATGCCGCTGCCTCATGTCCAGCTCATTGTTTATCTACTCTGGAACTTCTAAGTATTTCTGTGACCTTAAGGTACTTCTTGGTCTTCTAAATAGAACAGACACTGTACACTGCATGGACATGGCAAATGAACTACAAATTTATCTGCTATCTCTAGTCTAGAAGCAGCCCCCATCCTAAAGCTCACTGCCGGCACGGTACCTGCTCCGGAATCAGGGTGATTTCTCGAGTTGGGGGCCTTTGGGTCATAGTGCTGAGTCTCATTGCTTGTTCAGCTTATTAGCTCCTTTTCTCATTCCTGTGACCAAATATATGGCGAGAAGCAACTTACAGGAAGATAGGTTTATCTGGGCTCCATTTTTGAGGAGAAGCGGTCTGTTGTTGTAGGAAAGGCGATGTGATGAGAGCACCTCTGGCTGCTGTGGCCAGAGCATGAGTTGGCTGGGTCCCTGACCTCTGGTCCAGGAGCAGAGAGCTCAGCCACAGCTGGTTCTGCCCTTACGGCCTTGCTCTGTCAGTTGCACCCCAGTCACAACAGTGTGCATGAGCTGGGTTGTTGGGAACTCTCTTCTCCCTGCTTTGGCTTTTCTAGCACTCATGAGTGTGTGGCTTGCATGTCTCTACAGCTTACCTGTGTGCAGCTTCGGTGATCTCACAGTAGCAGTCAAGGCTAGAACCCAAACTGCAACTCCTTACTGACATGACATCCCTAATTTGAAATCCAAAATGATTTAGTATAGCAAATCTCAGACGACGTTAGTATTGGACCTAGAAAACAGTGAGCTTTCGTGGCTTGTGTCATTTACCTGAGTGTGGTCCTTTCTCATCCCTTAATAGCTAGCCTTCCTGTTCTTTCTACATGTTAAATTGTATCCACATGTACTTTGTTTACATATTTATACTATAGGTTAGGATCTGCATATGAGGAAGAACATGTGGTTTTAATTAGTAATTCAGTAGACCTACTTAATAGCTGTTCTTGGACTATTGTCAGCCAGTACAACATACTAATTCAAATATCAGTGCACTTCCAGACATGGGGTGTCTTAGTTAGGGTTTTACTGCTGTGAACAGACACCATGACCAAGGCAACATTATAAGGACAATATTTAATTGGGCCTGGCTTATGGGTTCAGAGGTTCAGGTTATTATCATCAAGGCAGGCACATAGCAGCATCCAGGCAGGCATGGTGCAGGAGGAGCTGAGAGTTCTACATCTTCATCTGCTAGTGGAAGACTGACTTCCAGTCAGCTAGGGTGAGGGTCTTAAAGCCCATTCCCACAGTGACACACCTACTCCAACAAGGCCACACCTCCAAATAGTGCCACTGCCTTGGCCAAGCATATTTAAACCATAACATGGGCAAATACCTGCAATCCAGCACTTGTCAAGTGTAGGTAAAGAATGATTGTAAGTTCCAGATCAGGCTACATAGCAAGACCTTTTCTCCTACCTCCCACACCCCCCAGCAGTGCAGGATAGCCCTGCCTTAGGGTTCGCTTCTGATGATTCAGGAAAGCAGTGCCCTTTCTGTACTCCATAAACGTTTTCACCTACACACTTTCTGTGGTGCTAAGGGTAAAACCTAGGCCTTCATATGCTAGCAAACACTCCACCCTATGGTGTTGAATGGTGAATTGTCAAAGGTGATCTCTAGTGCTCTTCATTAACTGGGGGAACAGTAAACAAAGAGTGTCTTAAAATTCATTGCCAGTGTCTGAAGCCTTTTACAGCCTAGAGAGGAGATGAGCCAGACTTAGTAATTGAACTTGTCCAGGAGAGATGGCTGCAGAGACCTGGCAGGAGTCAACATGGGGAATCCCAGTCCTTTGCATAGAGAGGACCTCCTTAGCCAGGCAGCAGCATCTTTGTCCCATTCTGCCCTTGCTGCTCGGCTTCAAGCACACATTCATTTTTCTTAAAGTCTTTCATTTTTATTTTCAGTGAAGAGCTGTTCTACCAGATACTCATTTATGATTTTGCCAACTTTGGTGTTCTGAGGTTATCGGTAAGTTTCTTTCCTCCTCACTTTTTTTTTTAAAAAAGATTTATTTATTTATTTTATGTATATGAGTACACTGTATCTGTACAGATGGCTGTGAGCCACCATGTGGTTCCTGGGAATTGAATTCAGGACCTCTGCTCGTTCCAGCCCCGCTCGCTCTGGCCCCGCTTGCCCAAAGATTTAATTATTATTATATGTAAGTATACTGTAGCTGTCTTCAGACACACCAGAAGAGGGCATCAGATCTCATTATGTATGGTTGTGAGCCATGTGGTTGCTGGGATTTGAACTCAGGACCTCTGGAAGAGCAATCAGTGCTCTTAACTGCTGAGCCATCTCTCCAGCCCCTTCCTCACTTTTGAAACTGCACCTGGTCATTTCTCAGAATATGAGCTATAAAGTGATATCCTATTTAGCAAAATGTTAACTTCCCAAGGTTTGTTAGGAATATCTGGACCATATTATTTGCAATGAAGTTTTTGTGGTTGAATCTTTTCAGGGGAATAGCCAGCTTAAGTAAATGCTTATTATAGAAGTTACTACATATTTACTTTACTTGAAATTACAAGTAGAAATATTCTGTAAAACCATGCCAGAACAGGGATGGGGTGTGTGTTTGCTTTTCTTTATTTTGTGGCACTGTAGTAGGTACAGACTCTGCCATGGAACTTTACTCTGGACCTCTAACAGTTTTAGTCCATCTATTTCAAATGGTTTTGGTGCCTAATTTTAATTCAGCCTTTTGAAAGTTTGATTAGGATTGTATTTTCATCTGTGGATCACTTTTGAGAAAAGTTGTTTTATTAATGTTTCACTCTTTTATAAGTGCCATGCATGGCAACTTAACAGTTTCAATTCCTGATGTTTATTGCTAGATTATAAATGCACTAACCAGTTAAGCAAAACTGCTAGTTTGGATAGAGCCTTTGTAGAGTCTGTTTTTCTACATAAGTGGTTATAATATTGAGATGAAGGCAATTGTCCCTCTTCACACCTAGTTTTGATGCCCGCCCTTTGTCTTGAAGGCTTGCCATCCAGGGCTAACTAAAGTGGCAAGAATGGAAGCCCTTCTCTTTTTCTGATCTCGAGGGAATGGATCACACTTTTTGTTGTTGAGTATGCCAGTAGCTGGGAGTGAATTTTTGTGGATGCCCTTAGGAAGTTGGGGAGATTTTTTTTTTCTTTTTAATTTAGTAATAGACATTGAAATTTTTTCAAATGGTTTTTCTTCCTCTAAGATATGATTTTTAATTTTTAGACTATTAATATGGTGAAATATATCGACTAGTTTCTATGTTTAGTTAAGCCAATCTTGTACTCCTGGGTGAACCCTGCTTAGTTACATGTTACCAGATTTCATTTCCTAACGTTGTATTTATAAGTTTTATGTCTGTGTTCATGAGTGTTACTAGTCTGTCATTTTTGTATTGTATGTGTCATTTTAGTAGAAGAGTGGCCCTCAAAGGAATTGTAAGCTTGCCTTTACCATTTTTCTGGAAAAGTTTTTAGGGTTGGTATTATTTACTCATTGTTTAGAACAGTCTGAGCGTGAAGGTTTCATGATAGGAAATTTGTATTGAGATTCAAGATCTTGCTGTGAAAGCTTTTCAGGTTGTCTCTTGTTCGAGTGTGGACAGTGTCAGGCATTGTTCCTGGGTGGAGGCCAGAGGACAGTGTCAGGCATTGTTCCCCAGGGACCATCCCCTCATCTTGTTTTCTGACATTGTTTTGTTTTTGACCATCTCCGATGATGCTCTGTATCTGAACTGAGTCAGTCTGACAGGCTCAAGCTTCCCACCTGATCCCTACATTCTTGCTTCTTCCCAGGAAGCAGCACCACTCTTTGACCTCGCCATGCTGGCCTTAGACAGTCCTGAAAGTGGCTGGACAGAGGAAGACGGCCCGAAGGAAGGGCTTGCAGAGTACATTGTTGAGTTTCTGAAGAAGAAAGCGGAGATGCTTGCAGACTATTTCTCTGTGGAAATCGATGAGGTGAATATAGCCATCTGAATGTCTTTGGGTTATCTTTAAATTGATGAGGTGTGGAGGGAGGGGGGTCGTTTGGTGTTATTTTTCAGATAAGAGTCAAGTCCCTAGGTTGGAACAAAAAGGCTGGCCTCCCCTCAGAAGCAGCCTGTATCTGTCATACATGGTATCTCCTCCATTTCTCTTTTGCACTGGACATCACACAGCCATACTATTCCATCCATCCTGCTGTTCCCTCTTGAAGGACTCTTCCACGAGGGAAAGCTGAACCCCAGTCATTAAAGGCCACAGCGTAAATGAAACTCTAACGCTCGCTCTATTTCTTCCTCTTACCCTTGTTCTTTGGGGCTTCCTGTTCTGACATTTGCAAGCAAATCCAGAAGAAAGAGTTCTTCTCAACCATGCTCTTTAAATGCTGTCAGCTCAGTGTCCGTCCTACAGCCTGCAGTCCAAGGCTTGGAGAAGCCAGAGACATGGAACCTATCAGCCATAGTGCCATTATTTCTTACCCACCTTTCTTGGCCTTCTCCCCACAAGCAGGAAGGGAACCTGATTGGATTACCTCTTCTGATTGACAGCTATGTGCCGCCTTTGGAGGGACTGCCTATCTTCATTCTTCGACTGGCTACTGAGGTACACAGCAGCAGATGCTAAATAAGCTGTGTGTGTGTGTGTGTGTGTGTGTGTGTGTGTGTGTGTGTGTGTGTGTGTGTGTGTGTGTGTGTACTGGAGGGAGAATTCCTTCATTTGGAATGGAAAAGATTAAAAAGAAAAAACCCACAGCTAAGGGCCCCATCAACCCATCCCTCTAGTCATCCCAATACTTAGCAGTCAGGTCTTAGTGCCAGAAAAGCCACGTTCCTTCCTTTTTAACTTTTAAGTCTGTGACCTGTTCAGAAATGAAATGTTAAAGCACTGAATCGAACGCTTGCCTTGTATTGATTTTTGTGGACCAGGTGAATTGGGATGAAGAAAAGGAGTGTTTTGAAAGTCTCAGTAAAGAATGTGCTATGTTTTACTCCATTCGGAAGCAGTATATACTGGAGGAGTCGTCCCTCTCAGGCCATCAGGTACTGTGGTAATGTAATGTACATTGGCATCCAGGACTGGGGTAGGTCTCGTGACTTTAGGGTATGGGACTTAAATCATGTCTAAAATCCTATCGGCTCACTTTATATTGACAAAGTTCAAACAACAGCCCTCAACTTTTCTTTGTAAGCCCAGAAATTTGCATATGGTTAATGTTGGCTTTGAACTCCTGCTTCAGTCTCCTAAGTGCTGAGATTATAGCGTATATCAGCACACCCAACTTTTTACAATGGTCAGCTTTTATTTGTGAACATTTCTGCTGGACTAGAACATAGACTTCCAGAATGATCTGAGAACCTGTCAGATACACAGTGGTGCATATGATATCAGAATGAAAAGGAGATATTAGGCCAGAGTGCTCTAAGCCAGCAGCTCTGTAGGTATCAGTGTTAACCCCAAGTCTTCAGATGCTGGGCCAGCCCTCAGTCTACCTCAGCTCTCCCTGCTTTGCATCTGACTTCTTCCTTCCTTACTAGGAAGGCAGTGTGTACCATCCCTCTCAGGCCAGCCTGAGAGAGAGCCTGGCTTCTCCTGCTGTCACTGTATTCAGTCAGATGGGAGTGCTCATGCACATTTCACAAGGAGGGGGAGACTCTGGACTTTCTAAGAGTCAGGAGTGATGGTGAACTCTGTTGCCTGACCATCACTAAGTCAGTTGGTGCTCAGGGTTTTCAGTGCATACAGTGGTGAACAGAAATTAGCCCTGGTTCCAGGCGGAGGCCCCAGGTGGGGAAGGGGAAGCACAGAAAGGCTGAGCTTATTCGATAGGAACCAGAGGGTGGGAAACATTTTGTTTGTAAGGCATCCAAGGGTTACACTGAGCAATGGTGAGGCAAGTTTACCCTCCGTGGGGTCAGAACAGAGCTACTTTAAGACACCCCAGATTTGGTGTGGAGCTATGATCCAGGAGCCAGACTCAGAAATGTTAGGAAGAGGAGATAAAGGTCCCTTCCATAGGCCATGCTCCCTCAAAACAGTTGCTTCCTTTGCTTCCTTACAAACTTTGTTTCTTCTGCTCGGCCCTGTGGAATATGAAGACTGTCCTGCAGAGGCTGCTTCATAAGCTTTGCACACACACACACACACACACACACTCACCACCGAGACCTTTCCAGGCCCAGTGCCTGTCTTGTCATTATGTGGGGAGATAAGTAGTATGTCCTATATTTTCCAGAGTGACATGCCTGGCTCCACGTCAAAGCCCTGGAAGTGGACTGTGGAACACATTATCTATAAAGCCTTCCGCTCACACCTCCTACCTCCGAAGCATTTCACAGAAGATGGCAATGTCCTGCAGCTTGCCAACCTGCCAGATCTATACAAAGTCTTTGAGCGGTGTTAAATACAATCATAGCCACCGTAGAGACTGTATGACCATCCCAGGCGAAGCCTATGGTACTGATCTGGAAGCCACAGGACAGGACACTTGGTTTCCAGTGCTCACTGTTGCTCTGTATCCCAGTACTGCTGCTACAACTTAATGTACTTCACCTGTGGATGGGCTGCAAATAAACTCACGTGTGTTGGTGTAATTTTTATATAACCACACATTGGAAAACTTTCTAAATGATTTTCACCTAGTAAGTACTGGGTAGAGTTGAAGATGTCAGGAAGAAGTTTGAAAGCCTCTGGGCACTGAGGAGGCATTTCTACACACACTCTTAAAAAGGCTCTTCAGGTTTCCCAAATCATGGTGTGATGGTGTGGTCTGGAAAGCTGCTGTCTGATACCAAGTTTCATCAGTTCAGATTCCTTTCAAAGAATCCCTGGAGCAGCAATTTCTGAGAAGTCCGTGTCCATGTCTTAGGTTTCCTGCATCTCATCCCTCAAGGTTCAGGCTTAATTAAATCCATCTGAAAACTTCCTTAGCTCCAGTTTTACTTTAAAAACAAAAAAAGCCAAGGTTGGGCACTGTGCATGTCTTGACCCCAGCACTTGGGAGGCAGAGACAGGTGGATCTATGTGCTCGAGGTTAGCCAGGGCTACAGAGTGAATTCCAAGCAAATTGAGACTACATAGTGAGATTCTGCCTCAAAATAAATAAATAAATAGATAGATATAAAGTCTAGAACATGTATGGTGGTCTTGTCAGTTGATGGGATTTAGAGTACCTAGGAAAGATGCTTGGGCGTGTTTATGACTGTTTCCAGAGCAGATAACTGATTACGGAAGGCTTATCCTCCAATTGGCAGGAACCACTTCTAACAGTCTGGGTATGAGAAGATTGCAGGAAAACAGTGCACACCTGCCTGTCCCACCCTGATGCTGCCATCAGACTCTTAATGTCTTTGCCCGCCAAGGTGGACCTGGTACCAAGGCTCCATGCAGGGATCCTCCAGGCTGTGGAAGCCAGATTGGCCCAACTAAGGCATCTAGCCTTGTGGACTGAACAGCTACCAAGTTTTCTACCTTTCCAACTTGCATACAGACATCCTTGGACTGCCTAGCCCCTACTCCGTTAATCACTTTTATACGTCCCATGAATTTTGTTTCTGTAGAGAACCCTGCCTAAATAAAAGTGATACTGGTACAGACAGTGAGGGTTGCTGCTCTGATAAACTTGCCATGTAGCATAAAGGCTTTGAAACAGGTCTACGAGAGGGATGTGGAAGTTTGGAGTTCAGGCTAGGGGTGCTTAGGAATATTGTAAACAGAACTTAATGATGATTCTAGTGGGGGTTAGGAGAAATGCAGCCCGTGAGGGCATGGCTCATGCAGTTGAGAACAAGAACAAGGACGGGAATGGGGGCTGTCAAAGGCCAGCCTCTGTCTTTTCATGACCTTGAGTAAGGCTGATGGTAAGTTGTTTGGCAGAGGCAGTTTCAAAACTGCTTAACCTTTGAGTGGTAACATGGTTATCACTGTGTTTATTGAGGTTGATAGTGACAATTCAAAATTGATAAGATAAAAAATATTCAGTCTGGTGAAAAAAAAACCAACATAAACAAGGAGGATGAAAACATTTAAAACTGCAGAAAAGAAGAGTGCAAAGACTCAGCTAGAGAGAGACCTTAAACTATGTGCTGGGCAATGGCAAAGGTGACTTGAAGGTCAAGATGCCTCTCACCAAAGCTACAGCATGTAGATATGCAAATTCACTTGAAAAGTATGACCAGCATGCTAAGTACAGGGCTTTCTGTTTGAAAACCATCTGCCAAGTATTGCCCATGAGCTCTGCCACACCTTCTGTCATCCATAATGGACTTTACTCTTAAATTGTGAGTCAAAAGAAATCTATCCATCCGTATGTTACATGTAAGGTGTTTGGTCAACAATGAGAAAAGTTAGTTACAAACTCGGTATGGAAGAGTGTTGGTATTGACTTCAGTGAGACTCTGTCACTACCAGTAATCAAAGAAGCTAATTAATTACTAGGGACAAAACTTAAACCACCCTTGCCCGATCTTTTAACTGATAAGAGGTAAGTTAGCCCACTTAGTGGCTGTGAACATGTTTCTAGGTGTCCTTGTTTAGAAGATCCTAGGGAAGCAAAAGAAGAGTCGGTGGCCTCAGCAACGACCTTGCCCTTCTCTGGCTGTCTATCTTTTTACCCTCCTGAGTCATTCTGTTTCAGAGAAACTTTGAAATTGAGGAGTAACAAGACTGGTGAGAAATAGCTTTATGACAAGGGACCAAAGCTACTCCTTGGACAGATTATGCCTCAGAATGAGAATCTTCCAACAATGGTGAGGCTACACTTGGAAGTAATTATGTCATGGAAACCATCAAGAGATGTCAGCAACCACTTCTTCTCATAGGACCTGAACTTTAATTCAGGCCTGTCCAAAATGAATTGCTTCGTCAGTAATATCTACCTCAGCTGTCTCCTTTGTTCCTTCTTTCGAACCATTAAAACTTGGAAAATTAATTTGGATTTCTGGGACCTTTTTGTCTTTTCCTCCCAACATGGCCATATGAAAAGATTCTTTGCCTTCACTATCAAACTGTGGTGACTTGCTGGGGTGGGTGGTCAAATTTAGTCCACTGGAAGTTAGCCAGGGCTTTTTTTCTAAAACCAGTAATAAGGGCTGGTGAGATGGCTCAGTGGGTAAGAGCACCTGACTGCTCTTCCGAAGGTCCGGAGTTCAAATCCCAGCAACCACATGGTGGCTCATAACCATCCATAACAAGATCTGATGCCCTCTTCTGGAGTGTCTGAAGACAGTTACAGTGTACTTATATATAATAAATCTTTAAAAAAAAAAAAAAAAAAAAAAAAAAAAAAAAAAAAAAAAAAAAAAAAAAAAAAAGGCTGGGCGTGGTGGCGCACACCTTTAACCCCAGCACTCGGGAGGCAGAGGCAGGTGGATTTCTGAGTTCGGGGCCAGCCTAGTCTACAAAGTGAGTTCCAGGACAGCCAAGGCTACACAGAGAAACCCTGTCTCAAAAAAACCAAAAAACAAACAAACAAAAAAAGTAAAACCAGTAATAAAAATATACATTATTTAGTGGCCAAACAAGTTACCTTAATATCAGCTTTCCTCAGCAGAAATACAACACTCAGCCCAAGGACAAATGCCCAGGATTTTAAAGTAGAATACAGACCACAGGATGCAGTGAAGAAGGTTCTAAAGAAAACAATTTATCTTAAGAAATAGAGCCATTTCAATTGAATAGACTAAAACAAGGGCTAGGGCCAAGCAGGGGCTCCTCAGAGGGAAGGTTCAGGAGCCCAAGAAGGATACAGGCTGAGTGATGTCAGTGGAAAGGAAGAGGTGCCTTCTAGGTATGAAGAGCTGGTTGACCAGATCGTAGCTGAGAAATGATAAGACAGATCTGTATTCCTGCCCATACAATTGTTGCTCCTATTAGAAGATACACAGGATCTTCTCAGCTCAGGATGTAGTTTCCATATCCTAAAAGTGAAGGGCTAGTGACTCTAAAGAAGGGACAACTATCATTCACTTTTTGAGTTAATTTTATTATCTAGTTCCAAGGCTAGATTTATTAAGAGGCTTTGATTCATTAGATTTTTCCTCCATATAGTTTCTTTGTAAACACTTTGAGCTACAGCAATCATTCCCATGAAACCACCTTGATTCTGACAAATGAGAATCACAAACCCTATAAAGTGGTTACAGTAGGGGCAGGGGTATCTTGAACTGGGCTCTTTAAAGATGAAAGTTCTTAAGGATTTTATATTCTGGAACCAGGCATGAAAGTATGTGCCTGTAGCTGCCTGGAATCCCAGCAGTCAAGAGGCCCAGTGAGGATGATTGTGAGGTGGAGACCAGCCTGGGCTACATCGATCCTTTCTCTCAAAAAACTAGAAGAAAGTTCTGTACCCCAGATTATCTCATCTTGAGAAAAGAAGAGCAAGACTACATGGTTGCCATGACTTGACCTAAAGGCTTCTTTAACAACGACTGCCCTCAGCCAATCGTGGATGGCAGAAAGGTATGTTTTAATAGGTAGATTCAGGCAGATTCCCTACCTGCCTGCACTGTCCCTCCCTCCTCCCTTGAGCTTGTCTGAGGTTTCATTTCACAAATAAGCAGCAGATGAAAATACACGGAACAGCACAGTGGGTGTGAAAACTAAGGAGCCTAGTCTTTGGAGTACAGGCTTGGACTTGCTCTGCTCCATGCAGTAAAGTTTAATATACACTCCCCATATTGTTTTCTAAAATTTTTATATAAATTTAAATATCTTACCAAAAAAAAAAAAAAAAAAAAAAAAAAAAAAAGGCTTTTCCTCCAAACATAAATTTGAGTGAAACACAGACTCCCCACTGCTGAACACATCCTCACTGAAATGTAAATGTTCTGGTAAGAGGAGAAGGAGTCTTGGCCACTTGGTCTCTGAAGCCTGTGTCACACTGTGAAGAAGGCACTTGTGATTTTGAGGTCTCCAGCAAGTGTCTCAACGCTCAGAATGGCCATCCTCCAGGACCCACAGCAAGGCCACCCAAGTGCCTCGACCATCAGTGAGGCAGCCGGAAGAAGACGGTGAGAAAACGTGATTCTAGAATGTTGAAAATAAAAACAGCACAGACTAGTTCTCACTGTAGAAGTGAACTACAAACAAAATCCAAATCCATAACGATTAAACCTGCTTCATTCTCATAAATTATAAAATACAAAGGTGGCTGTTTAATGACAAGACTCAAAACAGTACTTGAAGGGGTTTGTGTCAATGTACAAAAGAGTCAGTATCTCCCGGCAAGGCCCTCAGAGCAGCACACAGGTAGAAGGGCCACCTCCTACTGCTGGGCTAGAAGGGCTGTCCTGTTGGCCTTCATCTTCTCTAGCCGCTTAGCCAGGTGGCTGTTGGTCATCTCCATCTCCTCTATCTTGTCCTGTGCCGTCCGTAGCTGGAGACAAAGGGCACAGTCACTTTATGTGGTCAGAAGAAAGCCCAGCAACCCTTTCCACTTCTGGGAAACAGGAGGTCTGCTAATAGCGATGGCCATGTATAGAATCCCCGAACAGCTGCCACCTTCCTCTAGATAGCTAGAGGCCTAAGCAATGGTGCTGAAAATTATTTAAACCACAACACACGATGTGTAAAAGCTGCAAAACCTGATATCATCTGAAGCAAAACCTAAAAATGCATTTTTATTTGCTGCTTTACAAACAAAGTCAGTGGCAGCCACTGTGTAGGCACAAGGCCCACAGGAAGGGCAGGCGGCCCCACAGTGCGTTTACCAGGTCTTCTTGGATTTGGTTACTTGAGACAACGATCTCATTATGTCGCCATGGCTAGCCTGGAACTTACTATGTAGAACAAGCTGCCCTCAAACTAACAGAGATAGGCCCACTCTCCTGCATTCCTGACGGCTGAAATTAAAGGCATGCACCACTGTACTTGACAAAAGTCAGATTTCTTAAATAGTGTGAAATGTTTCCACAGAGTTTATCTTTTTAGGAGTGTGTTCTCCAAGAAGCATGTTAACACAGTACCTCTCGCTGTAGCTTCCTCCTCTCTGCTTTCAGCTCATCTTCAATTTTCTCTGCATTCTCAGCAGCAGTTTTGTACCTCAGCACCTGCCCCTCAAGCCGGCTGATCTGTAAATACAGCACACAGGCCTTTAGAGTTGGCCACCACTGCCCAGCAGCCAAGATGGAAGTGCAGTGTCACTGGGCAGCCACAGATCCCAAGGACAGTTGCAGTCATTCACTCTAGGGCTGATTTCCCATGTTAAGTCTTTCGGCTCATGAAATGTATATGAAACGATTTTTTTTTTCTTAACAGGGACTATTTTTAAATGCTCTATAGAAATATCAACAAAAAACAATGACAGTTGCAAAGTACTGTGTTGATCTTTTTAAATCAATACATATATTTACTGTGAGCACACAAGAGGTCTATGCTTGTTTTGTGTCAATTTGAAGAGGAGAGATCTTCAATTAAGAAAATGCTTCCATAAGACTGGACTGTGGGCAAGTCTGTAGTGTATTTTCTTAACTAATGATTGATGAGGGTGGGCCCAGCTGACTGGGTGTTGCCATCCCTGGGCTGGTGGTCCTAAGGTCTAAGAAAGCAGACTGTAAGCCATAAGGAGGAAGCCAGTAAGCAGCACACCTCCATGGCATCTGCATTAGTTCCTGCCTCCAGGAACTGCCTGCCCTGCTTGAGTTTCTGCCTTCACTGCTTTTGATGAAGAGCTGTATGAACCCATCCTTCACTCACAAGTTGCATTTGGTCTTGGTGTTTCAACACAGCAATACAAAGCCTAACTAGGACAGGATAAGAAGAGTCATGTGGAAACCAGTTGTCTTCTGCCATGTGTGTCTTGGGGCTCAAACTCAGGCCTTTAGATTTAGCCGCCAAATGTCTGTGCTATACCATCTTGCTGGCTCAGTCCTTTGTCTTTAGAACAAATGCAAAGCTGGACTACCCCACCATGTGTTCTCTGGGTTTTTCAACAATAACACAGAGCTTTTGAAAAGATCTAGTTACCAAGGCCACCCATAGAAACTCAAAGGTCCAGCCACTTGGATGTAAGCTGCTAGGAGGCATTTGGTCACATTTAGTGGCATTTAAACCATTTGCTGCATCACAAAACTACTTACACTTTGTTCCAAGGTAGCTATGTCTTGTTCTGCTTTCGAAAGCTTGAATTTGTATTCACTAATTTGTCTATTGGCATCTCCTAAAACAGAAGATAATAATGAATTATACTCATCTCCAGAGATGAAGCTATGAAGAAGCATACAGAGGACATGCAGTTCAGGTTCTGGATGCTATGTACTGCAAGAAGCTCCTATACTTCTGCTCTGCAGTATTCTGAAGACCAAGAGTCAGAAGCAAAGCCTTACTTTTCTCTAGACCAGCAGTTCTCAACCTACGCATCTGACCCCTTTGGGGGGGGGGGGTCACATCAGATATGCTGCATATCAGATATTTACAATTCATAACAGGAACAAAGTTACAGTTAAGAAATAGCAATGAGATGATTTAACAGTTGGGGTAACCACACCATGAGGAACTGTATTAAAGGATTGCAGCATTAGGAAGGCTGAGAACCCTGCTCTTGTAAACAGACCTTTGAGAAAGAAAGCTCACAGGTTAACAATGCCCCCTGCAGCCTCTGGGCTCCCTGCCTCTTTGAATGCAGCCCTGTACCTTGCAGCTCCCAGGCAGTGTTTCTGCTCTCCTATATACTCTGACTCAAGTCTTCACCAGCCTCAATAAAATGCACTCATCTCCGTGATTATATAGTTGCAAAGTCTATGGAACATAAATCATATCTAGCCCACCAAAAGAAATAATTCAAACATCCCAAGAACTGTCCTCTGTTTCCACATGAACAACAGAAGGCCTGCCATGTGGTGTTTAGTGCAAGCAGTTTTGCTGTTGGATAGTTGCTATGACCTTAAAGCAACAGGAACCACAGGAGATGGCACCTACCTATAATCTCAAATCCCAGCACTGGGAGGCCAGAACAAGAGGACCATGAGTTTGAAGCCACCCTGGCTGCACAATGAGACCATCTAAAAAAAACAGATAAAGTAGCTATCGCCAAGGCTACCTGGGAGTACAGAAAGTACAGGGAACATTCCATCATGAGCTCTACAATGGAAGTTATAGTTCTATTTTTACATTCATATCTCCAATAACTCATCAAAATGTACAGCTTCTTTATCACTTTCAAACATTGATTCCTTCCTGTGTACAAATCTATTCATTTCATGTGTGTGTGGTTTTGAAACCCTACTCATTCTACAGGCCAAGCTGCAGTTCAGAGCCAGCAGCTACTCATTTCCTTTTCAGCAGCCAATTCTGGCTTCCAGACAGTATCTCAGGTCATTTAACTTTCACCTGCAAAGCCTACCAATAACAGCTACTCGATTCGAGGAAGCAATTATAAATGCTAGCCTGTTCCATTTCAACTTGGTTTCTTTTGAATTTGCTGCTTTAGCAATCTTCCCAAACCTACTTGTGCTGTCTGGGACTGCCAGCATCCACTGCACTGGTCAGGCTCAGCATCCAGCTTCTTAACTAGCCTTCCTATATCCCGTCACATTCCTGTCCCACTATACAAACTACTCATTAAGGAGAATGAGGGACCTGAGGTCTGAAAGAGGAAGTGATACTAACCACAGAAGTTATTACTAATAAGTTTCAAACTCTTAGACTCCTTCATTCGGCCTAAGTCCAACTGTTAGCCATAGTTTTAAAGTCCATTATCAGAAAAGCCACTACAAATTAGAAAACTAAAAGCCCCTATTGTAAGTTACATATCACTACCAATTGGGTAACTATAATAGAAATGGATGCTAGAATAACTCTACTATGGGACTTAGTATGAATATAGGAGACACTTAAGAATGGGCTGGAGAGATGCTCTTCCAGAGGACCCTGGTTCAAGTCCCAACACCCAGGTGGCAGCTCACAATTGTCTGTTACTCCAATACCAAAGGATCTGGCACCCTAGCACAGACACACAGCAGGTAAAACATCAATGCATATAAAAACATGGGCCAAGCATGGTGGCGCACACCTTTAATCCCAGCACTTGAGAGGTAAAGGCAGGCGGATTTCTGAGTTCTAGTCCAACCTGATCTACATAGTGATCTCAAGCCAGTTAGGACTATGTAAAGCCTGTCTCAGTTAGGACTATGTAAAGCCCTGTCTCAGTTAGGACTATGTAAAAGCCCTGACTCAGTTAGGACTATGTAAAAGCCCTGTCTCAAACCAGTGCTACAGAGTTAAGTATAGAAAAGAATAGGAAGCATAACTTGGGTAAACAAACTATATTATTTTGTGGCCTTGTTTTTAATCTCATGTAATGATGAATTTTTGTTAAAAACTAGGAAATTTGAGAAACAGCTCAACATTAATATACGTTGATCTTAAATCTTTAACTTTCCAAGATGAATTCTAAAGCAAAAGCTTAAATGGAAGAAAGTCCCACACAGGAGGGCAGAGGTCATACGCAAGCAGTGACTGGCCCATGCCATCCCTGGGACATAGGTGAACATAACCCTTATTTAGCTCCTAGGTGACCAGAACAACTCCCCTGCAGTCCAGCCACCCATATCCACCTCTATTCCAGGTATACATGCTGCATCCCAGCACAGACTGGCCTGTCCCCTGGTACCTACTCTGCATCTCGATGAACTGCAAGTCTGAGCCATTCTGCAGTCCTGCCAGGTCCCCGGACATGCCATCATTCCTGGAACACTTCTGCCGTTCTTCCTCTAACTGGAGCTTCAGTTTTCTAATCTGGAATGAAAGTAAAAGTCACCAGAGAGATCTGTTTCTGTCTCGGTTTCTTTATCTCTTTCTTTGGTGATAATAGGGTGAAGCCCAGAGCCCCAGGCATGCTAAGCAAACACTAACGTGGAGTTGTGGCCACAGCCCTCTCTTTTACTTTGAAATAGGCTCTCACTAAGTTGCTCAGGCTGGCTTTGCATTCACTCTGCTGCTACCTAGGAAGACTCTGAACTTGGGATTCTCTTTCCTCAGCCTCCCAAGTAGTTGGGATTTTAGACCTATGTCACCAGGCCGGGATGGAAGATAAGTGTCTTGAGTTTGTATGTGTGGATGCATGTATGTTTGCATACATGGAGGCCAGAGGTTTTTCTCAATTGTTGTACATGTTATTTTGAGATTAGGATTTCTCACTAAAACTGGAGCTAATCAATTTAGCTAGGCTGGCTAGCCACCAAGCTCCAGCGAAGCTTCTGTGTCCACCTCCCTGGGATTACAGAACATACTATGGTGGCTACAACTTGGAATTCAAATCCAGGCCATATGCTTGCGCACCAAGTGCTATAAGACCATCTCCTAACCCCAATTCTCTTAGATGAAGTCCAGTGGCCATATCAGAACCAAAGCAGGTCCGTCTTACATTAATTAGCAAAGCATACAAATCACTTGAGCACTATTGTGCCTATGAGACAATGGTCCTGGGCATTTGATACAAACTAATATAAACAGAAAATGAGCCTCAGAAACTAGGTGTCCCAATAAAGACTTCTATTCTTTATTACTTCTGTGTGTTTGCACAAAAGTACATCTTTTAAGTAGTTTTGTCCTAGTCTCATTAAGTGAAAATTTTCATGGGCAGTTAGGATTTTTTTAGTTTTTTAGAGACCTTTAAATATACAAAAATAATTGGAAACACAAGTGGCTGGTCTCCCCAGTGGCCTCAACTCTGCTGCCAGGGATCAAGAGGAGGCTTGGCACTAGCTTTGCCACTGCCCAATGGGAAGGGCAAGTACTGATTTCAGACTCGAAGGATGCAGGCCTCCTAGGCACCTCTGCCCTCTGCACCATGGCATAGCTTTGAAGAGAATTTGGTTCTTATCCCATCATTTCTATCACACCTACAAAGGGGCATCCCTCCTCTTCAGCACTTGTCCCCAAAGGCCCTGGCCATGCCTAACCTTACCCCACAAACTTCTCGAATGCCTCTGGAAGCATCAGCCTGCTACCAGCCGATGCTCCTGCTGAAGCCTTGTCTCAGAGTACACCTTGCACCTGAGTACCCTCATAGAGTCCT
The DNA here is from genome assembly GCF_900095145.1 of Mus pahari. Classification (NCBI taxonomy): domain Eukaryota; kingdom Metazoa; phylum Chordata; class Mammalia; order Rodentia; family Muridae; genus Mus; species Mus pahari. Next base: position 104,590,131 of record NC_034599.1, on the reverse strand, counting down.
GCCATTCTTGTAGCCCCACTAAGTACTGCTACTTATGTCTTTACAGCCTCCTACCTCAGCCTAGAAATGCAATAGTGCTCTCAGGCTTTCCTCGCTGTTGCTGAACTAGCCTATACTTACTCCCTGAAGTCTGTTCTTAATCTCATCTGTTCAAACTAATATCTAATTATCTATACTTATGTGCTGTGCCTGTCATGTTAGCTCCTGACTTGCACTCCCAAACTACCCCTATCTTAAGTCTTTGGCATTTCAGTGTACATCCAGAGTAGTGGCATGCTTCCATAAGGTACCTCAATTTCCGAACACCTGCCCTTCAAGGATCCTGCCATCTACCTCTTTTTCCTTTGGCCATATAACTGACTTCATTAGACAGCCATACTCCCTAGATTATTTAGTTCCATGTCCTATGAATGCTCATCTCCCAGTTCATTTGCTCTAAAACCCTAACCCTAACATCCTCAGCCATATTCACTTCCAGTCATTGATCTATCTTCTTTCAACTATACCTAATCTCTACTTAGAGGTCCTCTCAACACTGGTCATCCAGCTTAACATCTAGGTTCAACATGACCACCATGGTCTTATATATCCACTACATCCTTTGCCCTGGTGAAGTCTAACTCTTTCTTGACTACATGGCTGTATCATACAGCTGAATACAGCTAGAGAAACACATAATAAATGTGTTCACAGAAACTTTTCAGATATAATACAGCTTCTAAATTCTATTGCTTGACCTCTTTCTACTAAGGCCTTCCAGGGCATGGATATTTGAGATAAACCCACAACAACCTGTTCACCTACATTTCCCACATGCCATGCGTAGTATATTGAACTCTAGAGTATCGCTCACCATCCCTGACTGACTGAATACGCGTCAGGAGAAGAGTAAAATCACTTAAGTTTTTCAACTCAGAACTAGGAGTTTCTAGAATCTAAGGGCTACTATGATGCTTGAAAACCTCTGAACACATCAACTGTGAGATTTCAAGATACTAGAGAGAGAGAAAAGGAAAGAAGGGGAAAGCAGAAACATGACCTATGAGAGCTCAAATCTCAAAATGTGTATATACACACACAAAGGGCAGAAAACATCTTTGTGAAGTCAATTCTCACCTATTTTATGTGGATTTTAGGGACTGAACTTGGGTCATCTGGCTTGCACAACATGCACTGAACTTGCTGACCCACCTCATAGGCCTATGCTTTCACAATTTTGAACAACTATCCTCAAAGACAGGACAATGAAGAAATAGGCCTTTGAAAACACTTAAGGAAAATAACACTTTCATATGCCTTTGAGGTTATGGGAATTTTTTTTAACAACGGACATGGTCTTTCTCAGGAAACTACTGGAATACATACTAACAAAAAAGTGAAGGAAAGAGAAAGGTGGGAAGACTGAGAAAAAAAGCACCCATCCACAGCACAGTCTCCCCAGGCCTGAAGGGCGAGCACACCAGGAGTGAAGAAGTCTCTATAGTCCAGGATGGGTTAAGTCAGAGCCTCAAGATGGAACCCTGTTATGTATCAGAAAAACCCTGAGTGGGCTTAAAATACGGTTAAAGCACAAGCTAACTTTGTGATGAACATAAGAAAATAGGCTTATGGCACACAAAAAAAAAAAAANAAGAGAAAAGAGAAGAGAAGAGAAGAGAAGAGAAGAGAAGAGAAGAGAAGAGAAGAGAAGAGAAGAGAAGAGAAGAGAAGAGAAGAGGAGAGGAGAGAAGAGAAGAGAAGAGAAAAGAAAAGCTACCTTTAATAAAGGGTGGCTTCCTGAGGAGCCAACATTCAAAGTCCTGCAAATGGAAACAGACTGGCCTTTAAGAGGCTACAGAACAGGAAGTTGCACATGTGTGGCAGAGGTTTGTCTTCCACAGAGCAATGTCAACAGATGGTCCTTTAAGGAACAGCATCATCCAGTCAGTGACTCACACTGAAGGACAGCTAAGAGAGGGTGGAGATGGTCAGGCTGAGGGTGGAAGGGCGGGCAACAAGCTTCGTATGTATCCTATACGCTCTTTCTTGAGACACAAAACATAAATTAGCTTTTCTTCCTTTAAATGTCACTTGAGTACCAAAGTTAGAAATATATTTCTAACTTTTTCTTTCAGTTTTTTGTGTGTTTGTTTTCAAGACAGGGTCTCTCTATAGTTCTGGCTGTCCTGGAACTCACTATGAGACCAGGCTAGCCTTGAACACACAGAGATCCACCCGCCTCTGCCTTCTGAGTACCGAGATTAAAGACATGTACCACTACCACATCCAGCTATTTCTAACTTCTAACCAGCATTCTAATTTATTAGCATTGTATTGCCTATCCTAGATAAACTAATAGATTCAGATGAGTAGACATCTTACCTGTGACAGGAGCTCATCCTTTTCTCCAGCAAGTTTTCGTAGCCTCACATCTGGAACAAGTGGGAAGGAAGGCTGTAAACTGAACTTGTAAAGGTGCCAATATCTAATAAATGACATTACTTACAATCTGAACATGAAAGACACAAAGGCTTTCACTGCAATAGAAAGAGTATTTTATTCATACTCCTAGCCAGTGACAGTTACAATTATCAAATAAAATATCTGTTCCCAGAGCACTGACTTTCTGCCTAGAGACAAACTGGGGCACAAAGGAAACCAGGTGTTGTTGCTGTTGCTGCTGCTGCTGCTGTTGCAAAAATGTACAACCTTTTCCCAGTTGTCTTTAGAGGCTCCCACTCTTGGTAGTACTGTGACTCAAGAGTGGGACCCAGGAGTGTGGAGTAAGGTTCCAGTGGGCTAATGGCTAAGTGGGAGCAGGTGAGTGAGGTTCTTTAGACCTCAGGGTGAAACAAAGCTTTGTGGATCAGAAAACTCAGAGTGGGCTTAAACTAGTGTTTTAAACCATGGCTAACTTACTGATGAACACAAGGAAGTCAAGCACACAGAGCATGGGCTCCAGCCTGGGGAGATGCCCAGGGCAGCTGCTTCTTGGGCAGGAACAGACCCCACATGCGGAGCAAACACCACTAGTTCAGCTAAAGCAGTTGTTCACAGCTGGCCAATGAACCCATAATAAATAAGGCTGGCCATGTGAGTTCTAGTTCCCAAAGGTAGAGAGACCCACAAGAGCCAGCCCATTGTGGTCTTCAGTTCTCTACAGTATCAGGCTATGAACGGAATAAATGGGAACAACAACAAAACAGTAAACTGACTTAAAAGATTTTTGGGCCGGGCATGGTGGCGTACTCCTTTAATCCCAGCACTCGGGAGGCAGAGGCAGGCGGATTTCTGAGTTC
>NC_034599.1:104577075-104586848 GCF_900095145.1 Mus pahari | reverse complement strand
AGGCCAGCCTGGTCTACAGAGTGAGTTCCAGGACAGCCAGGGCTACACAGAGAAACCCTGTCTCGAAAAAAACAAACAAACAAAAAAAATGTTTGGTTTGTTTTTTTTTTAGCTTGAGTGGTTTTTAAGTGTGAGCTTATAAATGACAATGTCATGTTCAAGGTCAGAGGTGAACATGCCTGCAGGATCTCTCCTCTGCTCACCTGCATCCTTTACCAAAGTGCTCAAAAATCAATTATATTTCTAGAATTCTACATGAGACAATATGCTTACAAACTTTAAAATATTTCAACCTATGTTGTTCCTATAGTACCTCACATCCCCTTAAGAAAACTGTACACACAAAAACAAGGTAAAGGAGAAAAAAAATTAAATGTAAACTGATCTATTTGTGCTGTTTTTCTTACCCTAGTGTAAGATTCATTGTAGGGCAACATTTGAGCTGGGCCCCTTTGTGGCTTCCTGGAGAGAAGCTGTCATCCCATTCTCCAGGGTCACTCTCCAGCCCTGCTCTGGAAGTCACACTTCACTCAGTATGGTCTGTTCCATCATCAATCTCTTGTTATGAAAAGTGGTGGCAAAGTCCTAGGATAAGCTTAAAATCTAAATCCATGCGGGCCAGGAAGAAGCTAAGCATATGCTGGGAAGTCCTACCAGCCCTGAGCTGCCTCAGGATGGGCACACTAGACTCTGCACAAAGTCTATTTAAGGAAAAGTCAATGTGTATAAACCTGCAGTGCTCCCTCATGAAGACTCCACTGCTGGTTTCCCAGGATCAAGAATGTCTAAGGGCAATGTGTCCAGATTCCTTCTTGGAACCTATCCTGACCCCAGCTGGAAGCCCGACATCAATCCAAGCCTAAATAGCAAGTAGTGTCTCACCTAGTGGCCCTTCTCCTGCTGACTCCAAGACCTGAGCAGCTTCCTGAGACACAGCAGTAATGGCTCCAACCACAGGCTCATGATGGACATCACCATTGGGAGTGCTGTCTGGGATTATAACTAAGCCATGTTTCTGTGGAGAAGGAAAAACTTAGTATTACAAATGATAACCCACACAGAAACTAAGTTCTATTGTGGCATTTCTGCGACAATGTTTGTTTGCCATGGGTAAAAGCTAATAAATTAGTTATGTGATATACCTCTGTGGAGGAAACGGCTCAATCAATCACCATATCAAGGCTGTTGTTTATGGTCAGAAAAGAAGTAAGGCAGGAGGAGGGGCAGAAGGCCCAGGCTGACATACCTCTGCTGTGGTCACTGTCTGCCGCAGGTCAGCCAGCTCCTCTCTGAGCACATCTCGCTCATTCCTGAGGCAGGCAATGTGTTCTTTCTGTTTCTCTAGGGCCTGGTTTTAGGCAAGGTAGCAAGGGCAAGAACAGCATAGAAAAAGAGCAAGAGAAAGGTAACTGATCCAATAAGCAGGAAGGCCTACAGGCAGGAGGTTAGAAGCATGGGACAACGGCCAGGCAGTGGGGGAGCAGCCCGTGTGCACAGCTGGGGAAGAGTTTAAACAGAAGCGGGTTCATGCATGAACTTGGCAAGACATGCTCGTCACATGAAGACCATCTTTACACACAGAGTCCCCTGCCTTACGTCCCCAGTATGTTTTTATTTGGCAAACAACAAAAACCACACATTCCACTTCATTTTATTTCATGTTAAACAAGACATGTTTAGTTAAAAATATGCTTAATGTTTTAAGATGAAATTAGTTTGGGAAGAAAAGTGAGTCTGGATAAATTATTTTAAATTACTGCTTGTTCCCCAGTGTTTGAGCAAAAAGTATTCAGACATCATCGGAATCTCCACAACCTGCTTATGTTAACTTAATTATACACGAGTCTAATTCGTTTGTTTTTCTGATACCATGATAAAATGAGAAAAAAAATAACAAAACAAACACAAAATGAACACTAGCCCAGCTGAGTAAGAGGTCAGGGGTTCAAATCTAGCCTTGGGGACCTGAAGTAGTCATCCAACACGTCTATCCGACAAACAGAAGGCCTAACAGCAGCACCTACCTCAGAGGCACGCTAGCCCTGGAGCGCTGCTTGCACTTGGCAAGTTAGAGTTTGGGAAAGGTGGGTGGCTCTGGCCCCACACTCCGACACCCAGGATGAGAAAGCAGGGTGCACCGCAGCCTGGCGGGAGCACTGGTTCTAAAGAATCCTTCTACTGCATACTTTTCATGCATTTAATGTTTTATCTCATCACCAGGTCAAAAGTGGTCATCTGCTTAGTTACTTGGTGGCTAAAAAGTGTTTCCTGGTTGCTCTTGCTGCTGAACAGAAGGTCTCATATTGCCTAGGCTGGACTTGAACTTGCTATGTAGTCCTGGGCCTCCAGTGTCTACCCACAGTGGGATAACAGGCATGTGTCCATCAACATGCCTGGCTCTGACTGGGTGATTTATACAAAGCCCTCATGGTGCTAGCCTGTGAGCACCAGCACTGTGCAGCACTGACTGTAGCAGAGGATAAATGACCTCATGGAGAAACTCGCCCTCTGCCCTCTGTCATGCACCACTCATCTCCCTGCCCAAAGTAGCCACCAAGGGATAAGATGAATGCAGTTTCCTCTGGCTCTAAAGCCCTGTCATGTGGCTTTACAGCACAGCCTAGAGAGGCTGCATTCTCTTCTTTCACGTTCATCCCGCATGATGCTGGGCAAGTGCCCCTTAGACAAGCCCTTCCTTACTTTTCACACTGTACCAGCAGTCTCTAACCTCTTCCTGTAAATAGTGGAAAGTCACACATCTGCTCTCTCTGCAATTACCTGTAAAGTGACGTGAGATTCCAGATTCTGAAGCCTTAAACATTTGCTGCTGGTGTCAATGCCCTGAACAACAAATAACACCTTAGAACAAGCCCAGGACACTTCCTGTTTGAACCCTATGGGATAGCTGAGTGTTGTAGGCACAGCGGTCACTCACCACAGGTTAGATGCGTGTTACAAAAGCACGGCATGCAGTTGTGCTGTAATCATGACATGTAGCCGAGGAGGTGGTCACTTTAACAATATGCTTGTCAATAACCCTACTGCATACAAAACCTCAGGAATAGACCAATCTCAAGAATTCCAACAAACACCAGTACGTGGCTTTTGTACCTCCTTCCACAATTATAGTACTGGGTTTTGTTTTACTTTTAGATTTTAAAATTTTCTCTTCCCATAATTACAGTTAGGAAAATAAAATATATCCTGTATATCTGTTCACTTCACCACAAAACTTGAAAGCTACTGAAATACCTTATAATTGGGTCAAATGTATTTATTTATTCTAGATATGAGATTCTCTGTATTGCCTGACCACATCCCCACCGCCCTGTGCCCAGGCAGCAACTGCCCCTGCTAAGATCAAAGTACAGAGTTCATCTGTGCAGAGAGCTGAATAATTCTTATCTTAGCAACAAAAAGCCAAACAGATGTGGAACAGGCTGCATACTATGCAACCAGTTAAATATCTGCAGTTATTGAAAATGAGAATTATCTATGGTTGGGTTTGCCAAGATCTCAGAGGCCTTTTATGTGCACTACTCGAGTCTAGGTGAGAGCCTGTGAGACGTGCAGGCCAGTGCTGAGAGGACTGGTGTCACCAGAGAAAGACGGGAGAGAAGGCTGTTTCCTAAGTCATTAGATTGTAGTCTTAGAAATGAAGCTAGAGATGAGCTCTGGGCGTTGAAGCAAAGAAAAAGGAAGCTGGACATGTGCATTCAGCCTGGTCCACACAGACTCTGTCTCAAAAAAAATCCCAGTCTAGAGCTATAGCTCAGTAATAGAGTGTTCGCCTGTCAGGGGTGAGCACCTGGGTTCCATTCCTAGGACTGGAAAGAGCAAAGAGTAAGAGCAGAGGACATAGCAGCTCCAGACAGAAAAGCACCAAGTGCTGGAGAAGAGATGGAGACAGTCCACCCTTGCCCATTGCTCGGGGGAATGTGGTCTACAGAATGGCTAGTGCTCAAAACCACTAAACAAGCCGGGCATGATGGCACATGCCTTGAATCCCAGCACTTGGGAGGCAGAGGCAGGCGAATTTCTGAGTTTGAGGCCAGCCTGGTCTACAGAGTGAGTTCCAGGACAGCCTGAGCCACACAGAGAAATCCTGTCTCGAAAAACCACAACAAAACAAAACAAAACAAAACAAAACAAAACAAACACCACTAAACACCACCACTAAACAGCATTACTAAGTGGCTTGGGGATAGACCCAGAATCACTGAAAGCAGAGCACAAAAGAGACATCTGCAGTACATGTCCACAGCAGGCAGAGATGGACGCTGCTGCCCAGGGGTCAGTAACAGATAAATCTGATACACAACATGAGGGAAATCCCATTCAGTTTCAAAAAGTAAGAACATTTGCTGAGTGGGGTGAAGGATGCCTGGAATGCAAGCACTGAGAAGGAAATGGGAAAGTCAGCCTGAACTAGATAGTAAGATCACACACACACACACACACACACACACACACACACACACACACACACGGAGAGAGAGGGGGGAGGGAGGGAGAGGGGGAGAGAGGGAGAGAGGTGGAGGGAGAGGTGGAAGGAGAAGGGGAGGGGGAGGGAGAGGAGATTGATTCATTAAATCTCATACATACTGCAATGCCGATGAAGCTTTAGGATCTTATGCTACTGAAATCAAGTAGTCATAAACAGGCAAGTGCTATACAACTGCACCTCAATGAGGAACCCATGTGGTTAACTCAGACAGGGTGGAGCAGTGGCTGACAGGGGTGAGGCATTATGGGTACAGACTGTAAGCTGGAGAGGACAGGAACATTGTGCATTGATGTGTTCAGTGGTTAAGATGGCAAATCATTATTTGTAATAGGCACAATGTAAAGAAAAGCTATGGTAGGGATAAATTTCTATTACAACTGGATGAACTTTCTGAGTTATGCTGAATGGAAAAAAAAAAAAAACTATGCCCAAAAATGTTACACACCGTAGGTTTCTATTTATACAACATTCTTAAAATGGCAAAATTACAGAGTGGATCTCAGGACTGGAGGGCAGTGGTAGATGGGTGTCTATAAAAAGGACAAATGGAGGTGGCTCTATGTTCTTCATTGTACCAGGCATGTTCTGGCTGTGTCACTGTACTACAGCTCTGCAAGATGTGACATTTGTGAGCAAAGGGGACACAGGGATATCTTGGTATCATTTCTTACACTTGAACATGAATCCTAACTTTCCTCAACATAAAAACATTTAATTTTTCAACAAAGCATTTATCAGTGTGTGTGTGTGTGTGTGTGTGTGTGTGTGTGTGTGTGGTGTATGAGTTAGCACACACACAACAGAGGTCAGAGGAGCACTTTGGAGTCTTCCCCGCTTCCACCTTCAGGTGGGCTCTGGAAACCAAGGCATCACGAACGTGCACAACAAGTACTTTACCCCTGAGCTACTGAAGTTTACTTTGGGGTTTTTTTTTTTTTTTTTTTTGGTTTTTCGAGACAGGGTTTCTCTGTATAGCCCTGACTGTCCTGGAACTCACTTTGTAGACCAGGCTGGCCTAAAAGTTCAATACATTATATCTTATAGACAATTTCAATAAATCCTCAGACAATTAAAAGCAAAGTGATGTATATCTTAACCATCAGCATGTACATTTCTTTCTTTTCTTCTTTTTGAGAGAGGTCATACTGTGTAGCCCTGGCTGGTATAGAACTTGCTACATAGACCAGGCTAGCCTTGAATTCATGAGATCCACCTGCCTGCTTTTTCCTCCAAGTGCTGGGGTCAAAAGCATGTGCTGCTACAGCCAGTATTGGCATGTCTTTTTAGTAGGAAAACAATGTCTGTTTTAGTGAGCTATTTTATGGGGCATGTAGTTTTACTCTAGCCAGTCAGCTTCTGTTCCAAGATAATCAGTTTAAAACACTAAGAAAATCATACAAATGAGAAGCCCTGGGCCTCCTGACCCATGAGATGGCTACCCTGAACAGTGTGTGCATTCTGAACTTTTTCTCTACCAACTGCCTTCTGCGCACCCACCCACAGCACCTCTCTCTCCCTACTCTGTACCCACCCCACATCACCTCACTCTCCCTACTTTGTGCACCCACCCACATCACTTCACTCTCCCTACTCTGTACCCACCCACATCACCTCACTCTCCCTACTCTGCGCACCCACCCCACACATCATTTTACTTTCCCAAGGAAAAACATTTATAAATACAGTAATTCACAATCACTATGTCCCTTGGGAAGATTTTCTAGGTTTTGATGAAATTTTGGAGACTTGGTAACTTAAGCTTCAAAAAATTATATAAAAGTGTCTTCAGTTCTTTAAACGTCTACCCTGTGAAAGTAGGTATGTGATGAATTTTTGCTGTTCAGCAGCATGCGTGGCGTGTACCCACAGCACTACACAAAACAGCAATGAGGAGGTTTTCCTTACCAGGCCCCCTCGGGCCTGCAGGGCTATAATTAGAGCTGGTATCACAGTTTGGCAGCTCTATGATCTTACATTCCTATCCATTTCCATAATTAAACTGAATTGTTGTAATCCCTTCCTATTTTATTCACCAACAATTTATAAGCTAACATTCTCCCTCCACCCCATCTTCTTTTTCAATCCATATTTTATAATGTAAGCATATCTAACTGCCCACGAAATTTGAATCAGATGCCTGTGGTTGCTGTGGGGTAAGAATCCTTATTATATGGGGAATGAAGACCACTTCTTTTAAAGGTTTCCATTTGTGAGCTTTGCAAGCATGGAGTCTGGAAAGAGAAGTTCTCTCTAGGCATACTACTAGTGTTTCCTAGAGAAGTGATTCTCTGTCTTCTGCTTATCCATACTGTCTAAACAGGTAATAATAGAAGGATGGCTTTTTGGCCATGTCTGAGTTAAATTCTCTTGGTCTATCCCTCAGGAATGAGCTTCTCCAAAGCCCCATCTCCTCTCATACCCCAATTGTTTTATCTTTCCAGAGCAGGGTCTCTTGGAGGTCAAACACCTCTTTTGTCATGGTGTCTACTTTCTGCTGGAGGCGCTGATTCTCCTGAAGAAGAGGGGGAGGAAAATAATAAAAGCAAAAAGAAAAAGGCAAGGGAGTTAGAAGAAGGAAAACAGAGGAGGTGGGGGAATTCTCCCAGGGAGGAGGGGAAGTCTAGGATCCACAGAAAAGGGAAAGGTGACAGCCACTGGCTCCTGGCTGGACTGCAGCAGTCAGCAAGGGAAGGCAGCAGGATGCAGCCAAGCATGAGCTGTGTGTTTGCAGTCCCTGGGTTGGATCCCCAGCACCACAAGAAAGGAGGGCAGGACAAATGTCAAAAAGGCGTCAGAATAAGCATTCCGCGCCCAGCTCTATCTGCACGCAGCTCTATGGCAGCCATCCAGCCCTCGCTCCTACGCACACACTCCTGCATATTCATTCTGTGATAACTGCCCTTCTACCCAAACAGGGAGCCACTTATATTTACAAAAGGAAACTTGTGTTTGCTTATGAACAAATAACCCTTTACCAGAGAGGAAACTGTATCTTTGTTACGTGGTGAAGCAGAACTAAAAAGACAAACATAACTCAGCTTGATCATTTTGATATCTGTTGGCAAAAACTAAAATATCAAGAATATCATAAAACATAAAACAACATTAGTTTTTAGAAAGATCTGATTTTAACACTTAGCTGTGCTCAACCGAGTCTTCTGGAGACTAATGATGTCCTAGTTAGCACTAGTTAGAATCCCCTGGGGGAGAAGTCTCAGGTGCATATACTCGTCTTCATCAGGTCAGTCTGTAGGCAAGTCTGTGAGAGACTGTCTTGACTGCTAACTGATGTGAAAGGGCCCCAACAGTCCTGCCTTCAGGTTCCTGCCTTGAGTTCCTGCCCTGAATTCCCTCAGTGATGGACTGTGACCTGAAAATGCAAGATAAATAAACCCTTTCCTCTCCTCCTCTAAGTTGTTTTTGGCTATCACAGCAACAGAAAGGCAACCAGAGCCAGTGTGTATCCCAGACCTCTTCCCATGGTTTCCCTATGTATCACTGATCAATGAACCAGCAACACTGCCCCTACTCGCACACTCTCCACTTGATTATGCAGATCTTAGTTCTCGAGACCTAAAGGTATTACATGTGAAACTCGGGTTTCAGTTGTGCATGATCAATAGATACTGACTTCCAAAGCATAGAAACTGAGAATATACAGACTAAGGCTTCCAAGTCTGTATCCAGCACCCTAGGCTTATTATCCAAGAAACTGGTGACAAATGACAAAACTCAAGCCTTACTATCTTCACATGGAATTCTTAATAAAAACCAAAACACTTTAGCGCAGCAGGGATGGCGGTGGACGGATGCCTTGACCACGTGCTGCGGCCCACCCTCCTTTACACAGGGATGCTGCCTCAGTGTGGCAGAGTTCCTCCACAGCGGAGAGCTGAAGCCCTGGGGTCTAAGTTAAAGATCTTGACAACTTCCTCCTTTTCTTCAGCTACCTAAAGTGTATCAACCTGAGTGAAGGTTAGAACTCTCACTCAAGAGTCGCGTCCTACAGCATGGCATACACTAGGACCCATAGAATATGTCATCTATAATGCCTCCCTTTCCAACTTCCTATGATATCTTCAGGAAAAAGTGCTTACGAATAAAAGACATTGGCCAAAACTCCCAGTTTTAAAGGAGGGAATTTTATAGAGTTGTTAAACATTCACTTTTTATGCTTGACTTTATATGTTATTTTCAAAAAATTTTGAGAGAGCCAATGTTGACTTCAAGTAAACTTCATAGCAGCAGTTCTCAACATGTATGTCATGGTCCCTTTAGTGGACAAATAACCTGTTCACAGGTCACCTAAGACTATCAGAAAACAGATAATAATATTACAAGCCATAACAGTAGCAAAATTAGTTATGAAGTAGCATCAGAAATAACTTCATGGTTGGAGGTCACCAGGCCACATAAGGAATTAAAGAGTCACATTAGGAAAGCTGAGAATACTGCTTTATAGGACTTGGACAGTCTTCCGACAAATACACCATCACCCTACCCAACTCCTTTTCCAAACCGAGCATCCCACAGCTGAAGCACGTACCTCGATGAGCTCGTCCCTCTGCCGAAGGCCTTCTTTGAGTTCATCCATCTTATGCTGCAGCACACTGCACATGTGTTTCTGCCTTTCTAACTCCTGTTATTAAGAAAAGGCGGTTGTTAAAGGTCATGGGATAGACACAAAGCTGAACATGAGTAATTTAACAGAGGTCAGGAGATCAGGTGTGACTGCTGTCGTTACAGAGGTCATGGGACAGACACAAGCTGATATGTGTAATTTAACATAGAGGTCCCGTGTGACTTCCAGAATCATACCTACCTAGACGGCTGACATGCGTGAAAAATGTCAAACTTGAAATCTCCATCTTGTATGATGAAGGAAGAAAAGCACAAAAGGGAAGGCAGAACGTAGGGATGTTTGTAAAAATGAGTAACTGTAAGGTAGAGGATTCCAAAATCCAAAAACAATACGGGAAAGTGGAGCAAGAGAATAGTTAAAATTGTTAGAATAGCAAAAGCTACCACAGAGTAAAGATAAGAATAACAATCTACCCAAGAAATTGTCATTTATGTCCAGAGTCAAAGATTTATTATGCTTTTCCCATCTGGAGAACTCCTAAAATAACAACAGTAACAACAACAAAACCCCACCCAGAAAAAGGAAAACCAGGATAAAGCCCAGGAAACAAGAAGGGAACAACTCCCAGACCACTCAGGCTCACAGGAAGAGAACAACTCCCAGACCACTCAGGCTCACAGGAAG
>NC_034599.1:104571884-104576720 GCF_900095145.1 Mus pahari | reverse complement strand
CAGGCTCACAGGAAGGGAACAACTCCCAGACCACACAGGCTCACAGGAAGAGAAGAACTCCCAGACAACACAGTTAAAAGAATAAATATTTAGCTGGGCAGTGGTGGTGCACTCCCTTAATCCCAGCACTTGGGAGGCAGAAACAGGTGGATTTCTGAGTTTGAGGCCAGCCTGGTCTACAGAGTAAGTTCCAGGACAATCAGGACTGCACAGAGAAACCCTATCTTGAAAAAAGTATAGAAGTTTTTCCTTCAAATATTATTTTTAAAAAATTGATAGGTGCGATTGGGGATTTAGCTCAGTGGTAGAGCACTTGCCTAGCAAGTGCGAGGCCTTGGGTTTTGGTCCTCAGCTCTGGGGGAAAAAATAATCTGACAGGGCACTGGCTGACTTTTCAGACCACTCAGTTCCGACTGCAGCTTCCCACCAGCCCCCTCCCCGCAAGACAGTGATGCAGGAGATGAGCAGATACCTTTGATTTCTCTTCGTTTTCTCTATAAAACTCTGCCATCTGTTCCTCCTGCTCTTCAATGACGTCCTTGAGGGTGTCCACCTGGTAGATCAGATTGTTCTTCTCATTGTCTAGTTGTGCATTGGACACCATGGCTTTCTTGTATTTCTCTTCTACTTCAGACAAAGACTCCTAAATAACAAAAAAGCATCAGCTTGGCATCTATGACATGGTGGCTGCCCATGGAGACACACAGCAGTGTGGCCTGGCACACACACAGAAGCATTCCACACAATGCAAGCAGGCTAGGCACTCCTTGTTCAGTAGCATGCACATGTAACAGAGATGAGACGACACTAATGCCTCTCTGAGAAGTGGTCTCTTTGCATACCAAGAACACAACATCAAGCAGCAAAGAAAGTGTGCAGAAAACATTTGTTTTTAAGAAACAGAAAGTGTACAACAAATAATATTTTCAAAAGTTTCTCTTGTAGTTTTTAACAGGCAAATGTCTGGTGTTCAAAATGCAGTAGTTTGAGAGAGCACAGTCTGTCTACACAACAACACACTACTCTGAATTTTGCCACTTTTGGGTTTCTGTTTTCAGTACTTCCTCAGTGTGCATAATGCTAATGAAAATGGGATGGACACTCCTCCTAGTAATTATCCACCTTTAGGTCATTGTTAAATAAATACAAAAATCACTGAAGAGCTACTGCACAGTGCCTGCAATTTCACAAAGCTGTTACCTAAGATATTCTATAGATACTTTAAAACAGTAAGTAACTTGATCATTCCAATTGCCTCTGACTTACTAAAAGATAAAAAGAAAAACTCATTTAGAAAAGCAACTATTTTTGGAGATTTAAAAAAAAAATACAAATGTCTAACAAACCAAAATCAGTAAAACAGGCTTAGGACTCGGTAGTGAGAATTCTGGAATTTTGGGTTCTTTTAAAAGCACAGGAATACAATAAGAATATGTTTTCTTTTTAATCCCAGGTGTGGGATTATGTGACTGCTTCAGGCTGTCCACAGCAGCTGACTATGATGATCTGTCTCCTGCTCTAGCAGGGGCATGATTTTTGCCAGCTGCAAATGGTTTCTACAATTGTATGACATTTGGAATTCTGGGGACTTTTCAGAAGGTAGGTAAGTGCTAGGGACTCAAAGGCAGTGTGGGTTGTTGATCAGTTGCTGTGTTTGAGGTTTTTTAAGTAGTTGTGAAAAAAAAGGAAATGAGGAAAACTTAGATATCCTGAGACCCTTAATAATAACGCCTCCTTCTTTCCTTTTAACTCTACCCTTTTATCTCTCTAGTGTTAGGGGGTGAAAAGGGCAGAAGAAAGAACAACCCACAATGTAGCCAAAGATAGCTACAGAACTCCAGAAACTTGTGAGAATTCTGGTTTCCTTAAAACCCAGTTCTGTGACTACTACATTTGTGTTTTAACCCCAGGTGTGGGATATGGAGCTGCTTCAGTTTGTCCACAGCCACTGACTATAACTGTCCAGTGCTCTAGGAGAGACATGGTTTTTGTCAGTAACATAGTTTAATTCTGGGGACTCTGGAGAGGGTACAAATTCAGAACCCCAGAGGGTCTGTGGCTGCTGCTGCCCCCACTCTCGGCTGCTGGTTCACCCTACGGCTATGTTCACTATTGCAGGACTGCTGGATATTCTGACAGTGAACACTGGACTTGCCCCTAGGAACTCAACACCCTTCATCGACAGGAAGTAGTCTAAAGAGGTCTATGCCCTCCTTCTCCACAAGCTTCTTTCTCTCCTACAAAGCGTTGAGGGGTTGGAAGGGCTTAGGGTAGAATAAAGGTTGGGGGAGGTAGAAGTGTACGAACCTACTGAAGGAGTAAACAAATGAGTCAACGAGAACCCTTACATTTATAACCAGTTTTTCAACAAAGGTGTCTGCACAATCCAAAGGGGAAAGAATGAACGGTGCTGGAACAATTCACTGTTTAAAGAAGGAAGATGGATGCCAACAACACTTATAAAGGTTAGCTCAAGATGAGCCAACCCCCTAAGTGCAAAGCAAACAACATCAAAACTAAGGAAATACAGAAGTAAGTCTTTATGGCTGTGGGTAGTTAATGACTTCTTAAAACTTACATCAAAAACACTATCGGCCAAAGAGAAAAAGGAGACCTTTATTAAAAATTAAAACTTTACCACGTTCCTCACTAGGGAATGCACATCAAAGCACAAAATGTGGCCCAACATCCCATCTGCTAAGATAGCGAGAACCCATAATTAAGGCATAGGACTGAGGACAAATGCTCAGTAGAAGAGACCCCACCTCAATCCCTAGCCAGCCCTTCTCTCCTCCAAGAAAGAAGGATGAGGGAGGGTATGGTGAAACTGGATCCCTTACACTGCTGACGTAAGTTAAGTGCCTACTCTGGAAACAGTTGGCAGTTCCTCAGATGCCCAATGCTCTAACTAGCAATGCGTCACAAACCAGAACTAAATACAGGGATGATTCAAAATAGCATTGAAACCATTTAACGAAAAGCGTATTTTAAAATTTCAACTATAGGAAGGTCTAAATTCAATGGTATCTATTCATATAATATCAAATTTCATCCAAGAGGCTAAGAGGAAAAAAATCCTCATCATTTTATGGTGTGATTCCATGTTTAACAGAATCCAAGGAAGCTCAGAACTAAGACACATGGACAAAATACACAGTGCAATAAGTCCATTTAAATTGCATGCAACATGATTTCCTGTAAAAAGCATATAACAAACTTTTAAAGTGGGGCTAAAGGGATGGCTCAGTGGTTAAGAGCATTTTCACTTCTTCCAAAGAATCCAAGTTTGATTTGTGGCACCTACTACAGATGGCTCACAACTATCTGTATCTCCAGCTCTAAGAAAGCTGATGTCTTCTGGCCTCTGTGGGAAACCACCCATGTATACAAAAATAAATAAAATATATTTTTAAGAAAGACTTTAAAGTGCCAAGGTGGAAAAATATTCTAATCTTACTAGCACAGCGATATTCATTTTGAGTCAGTTTTATGAAAACACGAATTTTCAACCCTCTCCCAGATCCACTGAAGAACAAACCTGGAGGTAGAGCCTAACAATTTATATTTTAAGCAACTCCAGGTGATTTGGGTATACACCCACATTTTGAAGCTACAGTGTAAATGTTTAAGCTTTGACTATCTATGCCTAGATATTCCTCAAATAAGCATTCATAACTGTTGTCAAATCCTCTACTAGTACTCGAATTGGGAAGTACTTGAATTCAGTACCTTCATTATTTTAGTCTTAGTTCACAGTATAAAATGGATACTTAATATACTGATCAGTTTGTAGCTGATAAGATTCCTTCTCCTAGTCTGTTCAATAGTTCTTTATGGAATTGCAGAGATGACTTACTCCTGCTAGGGAATCATAAACAAACCTGAAGCAAGCGATTATGTCAGGTACTTTATGCAATGACAGACACTTTGCTCCTGTCGTCAACAACTCCTACTTGAGTAAATACAATAAACCTATGTAAAGGCTAAGGTAGGTTCCAGCACATGCTAAGGAACGGATTCATCTTAACTGCTTGCCACCAAAATCTCAAGTCCCAGTTAAAGCAATATGAACTTTTAGAGAATGAAAGCTGCCCAGTTTGGGCTGGGCCCTCAAAGACGTGAAGCCTCAACTATGTCTTCATTTCTCAGAGCTTGGTTTGGTCTGGCTAAATGAAGATTTTGTTGGGCACACTGGTTGCTGACTGAAGCTAGTAACAGCTTCGGGTGCAAAGCTTCTAGTTGCCCAAGGGAAGTACCCAGCTGTGCCTCTAAACTTCCAAGAGGAAATTTCTGAAATGTACACTTTTATAAGTGTCAGTGTTTTTTCTGTCTTGCTTACCCAAAGTTTGTTTGTTTTGTTTTGTTTTTTTTGTTATTTGTTATTTGAGACAGATGTTCTTGCTGTGTTGCTCAGATTGGTCTTGGGCTCACAGACCCATCATCTTCCTGTTTCAGCCTCCCAAGTACCTGGGGCTTCCAGTGTGTGCCACTGAACCTGGTCCAAAGGTGTTTCTCTCCCCTCTCCTTTCTCTCTCTCTCTCCTCTCCATTCTCTCCCTCCCCCTTGACCTCAGTTTGTTTGTATTTGAAACAATGCTGGCCTTAAATTACTGATCCTTCTACCTCCACATCCCAAGTGCTGGGATTATAAGCATGAGGATACACACACACACTGTGAGGGCTGTTTTGATTATCAACATGACTACATTTGGACTTAACTAAAACCCAAGCATCTGGGTACACCTGTAAGGGGTTTTCTGATTGGATCATTTAAGGTTGGAAGACCCATCTTAAGTCTGGGTACACCTGTAAGGGGTTTTCTTTTCTTTCTTTCTTT
>NC_034599.1:104532564-104571809 GCF_900095145.1 Mus pahari | reverse complement strand
TGGCTGTCCTGGAACTCACTCTGTAGACCAGGCTGGCCTTGAACTCAGAAATCCGCCTGCCTCTGCCTCCCAAGTGCTGGGATTAAAGGCGTGCACCATCACACCCCGCATAAAGGGATTTTCTGTTTGGATCATTTAAGGTTGGAAGACCCATCTTAAGCCTGGCCCACACCTTCTAGTGGCAGCCTCCATAAACGTCACTGAAAGTGGAAGCTTTGCGCTTTGCTTGCCCTCAGTCTTCCTGGCAAGTTCAGTTCTTCACTGGCATTACAGTCAACTTCTTTGTGGTTCCTGCATATCCTGATGACCAACTAAGACATGCAGCCTAACAACTACTTGTGGCAGGATTTTCCCTGTCTAATTCCATTAAAATAATATAAAATATTAATAATATTAAATAGTGCAGCAGGAGGCCTGTGACTGGACAGGGAAAAGGGAGGTGGAGCTAATAGCTGCAGAGACAGAGAGCGTCTCAGGAGAGAGAAGAAGCCAAGGTGGAGGTGGACAGGAAGAAGGCCCTGTGCCTCTCAACTTGCAAGAAGAAATTTCTGAAATCTACAGTGTGGCTTTAAATAGCCACAGGTAGATATGGTATCGTAAAGGCTAGAATAATTGGGATAATTTGTCTACTCTAGGTGGGCAGGTTTTATCATTATCAGTTGGTTCTGAAATTATTGTATTGGCATCTTGTGATTTGAGAATTTATTTATACATAAATCTGACTTGTTAATTATAAGCTTCTAGAGTTTTGTTTCTACCGGGTGGCTGGGTGGTGTGGAGGCTGACCGCAGGGTGGACGGTGGTTGTGTGGGGCTGGTGTGGTATGGAAGGGAACTTGGGAGCTCTGGTCCCCACCAGAGAGTTGGTGGGTAGAGTAAGAGTAGCTGGATGGAGCATGAGAACTTGGCAGTTCCTATTTAATACTTCCGGAAACAACTATGGGGGGAGGTGGATGTGGGGGGGAGGAATGTGCTGAGTCACCTTTTGCTGTATGGCATGTGCTAAGTCACCTTTTGGAATGCCTTGCATTCACTCTTACAGATACTTGCTGGTGTTTGGCTTTAAAAACAAACAAACAAACAAACAAAAACCACTCTAGTTTCTTCATCATTTCCAGCTTTAACTTAATACTGAAACATGGAGGGGGTGGGCATAATCAGATGCTATTTCCAACCAAATGTCTCCCTGACACATTTATAGAGGCAAGTACAGACATCCTTGTTGGGAATAGATAAAAGTTGTACAAGTTGGCCTCCAAATTATTATTATTATTATTTTTAAGATTCGATCCCTTACCATTTTTAAATTACATTTATTACTGTCTATATGGCACGGCACACAGGTGGAGGGCAGAGGGCAGCCTGCAGGTGTCAGGTCACTTCTACCATGTGCGTTTCAGGGATCCAACTCAGGACAGCAGGCTTGGCAGCAAGCTACTTTACCCACTGAGACATCTTGCCAGCTCCAAATCCATTAAGATACTGAACACAGGTCATCCTTCTTAACTTACATACAGGCAAGAAAAGAATCAGTATGCATGCTTCAAGTCCCTTCTTCTCAAAGGGACAGAACAATGCTTCCTCCCACTTTAACCAGAATGGACTTGGTGACAGAATCAGGCAATGTTTTCATTTTGCTAGGAAGAATTTCAAGGTCCAGTCCTTAATAAAAATATCTTTAGAATATTTGTAGGTGTTTGTCTCATGCTGTATGACTAAGACCCAAGAGACAACTAAATGTTTGACAAATAGTAAAAGTTGTAAGGAGCTGAGTGTGTCAGATCCAGGTCAAAACAGGATGACCATAAGCTTAAGACCAGCCTGGACTACACAGAGTCCCTGTCTCAAAACAACAATAAAAGTACAAGTTACATTATCTTTTGCTCAGAATACCTTCCCCCAAACCCACAGTAACATTTAAACATCAGACCAGATTGCAAGCTTCCCTTGACTGTGCTTGGCAGGTTAAGCACATGCTTGAAGGACAAACACTGTTAGTAAAGCTATGAGCAGTGGGACCACCAGCACCAACACTTCTGCAACAGAGCATGCATGGGCTGCAGCAGGAGCCCTGTACCTTCAGTTCCTTAAGCCCCTGCATGTACCGCCCTTCTACATCATGAATCTGGTCCTTCAGGTCATAGATGTCCTGCAGGACACAGGAAGGAACCATCGCACAAATATAGCTCAAAACTCAGAAGAATCACATGAAGACACAACTTAGTTCATCTAAAACTAGAGAAATTAAATATAAAGATACAAACATCCACCACTGTCAAACCACCGCAAGAGGCAAGTTCTTCTGATGACAGCGGAACTGGAGAAATTGTCTAGTATCAGTACTTTCTTGGCACTGAATTTTTTTTTAAGATGGCATTAGAAAACAGAAGCCAGAATATAAATATGTATTTTAAGATGTATATTAATTCTAACATTTTTAAATTTTATAAATCATAAATATTTTAGTACAGTATTTCATTTGCAACTAATAAACTACATAGTAAATTTATTGGAAGCTAATTTTACTCTTTATGAATAAGTTTCAAAAACATAATCCAGTATATATGTTCATACTCAATATACTCGGTCACTTTTAAATAACACAGATACTAAGCACATTAATTGGGAGAAAGAGAGGCAGGTTATACACACTGAGAACACTTTTCAATGAGAACTTCTGTCCTGAGGACACATCTAAGTGGTGACGAGAGAGAGCATCTGCTCCAAAGCTTTCCATAAAAGTTTTTAAATAGGCCAAATTTTAAATGGAAAATATTATGTCTTGTGTCCAACCACATCATGTAACGTCAAGGTGGGCTCTGATTGCAGCAGTGGCACAGGCTGGATGGTTGGAGATCATCTTGCTCTGTGCTTCCCCTGCCTATCTCATTCCCTCGTGGATAGGTGTGCTAGTCTTGTACTCATTGATTCATTCAACAACCACTTTGCTAGTGGGCCAGCCCATCAGAAGTCAGGTACTAGGGCCTAAAACCACCTCTTCCTCAGAGGCTATTATTTCAAGGGAAAAAAACTACACAAATGCCAAAAACTATACAGGAGTTGCCTAAGTCCAAGGCTGGAATAGCTTGTCTCAGTGTCCTTCTGTCCCATGAGAATGAAGCCCCTAAAGGCAAGTCTTTTCCTTATGCAAACTGTGTCCTCAGCATACATGCCTGGCCAATAACAGCTCAAAGAACTCCACTGCCCTGGTCAATTCTCCTCCCTGCTACTGTCCTAGAACTCCTCGTTTTCTGTTGTCTTGCAATTTCACAAACCAGGCACCTGCCCCAGTACACAACCAACCTCTTCTGCTACTCGGCAGTGGGAAGGCACAGCCTCCAGGTAGCCGGCTCCCCCATACACATACACACACACACACACACACACACACACACACACACACACACACTGCTGTCAGCTGCTTTCGCTCAGCTCTCAGCCTCCCTTTCCACCTGCTTAAGCAAACCCAGAGAAATACAAGCAACCTCACCTTTACAAAAAAGAAAACCGAAGGAAAAAAGGCAGCTATCTGATACTCCCATCTCCTGATTTACTGCCCACCCTAATCTTAGTATTACAAAGTAACTTCAGGGCCAATTTCTTACATCTTCTGCCCACTTCATCCTCACTGTTCAAGCCCTGGGTGATACCCTCCCTCAGGACTGTGGTTAGAGTTACTTTTAAGAATGCAAACCAGGGACTGGAGAGATGGCTCAGTGGTTGAGAGCACTAACTGCTCCTCCAGAGGTCCTGAGTTCAATCCCCAGCAACGACATGGTGGCTCACAACCATCTATGCCCTCTTCTGGTGTGTCTGTCACACTCATAATAAATAAATAAATAAATAAATAAATAAATAAATAAATAAATAAATAAATATTTTTAGAAGCATGCAATTCAGATCACACTGCCCTCCTATGCAATGCAGCAGTTGTGATTTGTACCCCCACCTACATACTGCCTCACCCCTCTACCCCCCACACTCCTGCTTTCTTTCACCAGCAATTCCTTCTTCCTTATCCTCTGGCAAGTATCCTGTACCAATGACCTTAAAGTTCTCTGAACTCATTCAAGAGAGACTCTCCTCCACCTTCTATGCTTTATTCACTTTTACTCTTCCTTCAGCCTTAGCTTGGCGCTTGCTTCTTTGAAAAGTCTTTGCTTTCTTTTCCTGGTCTTTGCGATGCCTTACTAAACTAATTACCCTGCTCTTGGTGCCACTGCTTATTATTAGCTGCTTCAACTGATGCACATCCGTCTGTCTTTTCAAAGGACAGTGACCTCCTGAAGGGCAGGTTATGACTGGCTGTCTACAGGTAGAGTGAGTGAGTGAGCAAGTGAGTGAGCAAGTGAACGAGTGAGCGAGTGTGTGAGCAAGCAAGCAAGTGAGTGAGTGAGCGAGGGAGTGAGCGAATGAGAAAGTGAGTGAGTGAGCAAGTGAGTGAGTGAGCAAGTGAGTGAGTGAGCAAGTGAGTGAGTGAGCAAGTGAGTGAGTGAGCGAGTAAGTGAGCAAGTGAGTGTGTGAGCAAGCGATCAAGTGAGTGAGCAAGTGAGTGAGCGAGAAAGTGAGTGAGTGAGCAAGTGACTGAGCAAGTGACTGNATCAAGTGAGTGAGCAAGTGAGTGAGCGAGAAAGTGAGTGAGTGAGCAAGTGACTGAGCAAGTGAGTGAGTGAGCGAGTGAGTGAGTGAGCAAGCGAGTGAGCAAGTGAGTGAGTGAGCAAGTGAGTGAGTGAGCAAGTGAGTGAGTAAGTGAGTGAGTGAGCAAGTGAGTGAGTGAGCGAGTGAGTGAGCAAGTGAGTGTGTGAGCAAGCGAGCGAGCAAGTGAGTGAGTAAGTGACTGAGTGAGTGAGCAAGTGAGCGAGTTAGTGTGAGTGAGCGAACGAGTGAGCAAATGAATATAATTGTTCTCACAAGTCTTGATCCATTCTTCAGATAACAGATTCAGCAAATAAGGCATTAAAAAATAATTGTTTGGTACATTCTCATCTTCGAAATAAAAGGGTAAATAAATATGGAGACTAAACTTTACTAAAAAAATTAAGTTTACTAAACTTCCCACTAGCTCAAGTAGTTCTGTTATCCAAATATTATACTTTTATTACTATGAAATACTGAGAACCTGTATTCAAGTATCTAATACAATAATGGCTCAAAAGGCTAAAAATTCCTTCTCCATAGACTGTTGTTCTTTGTAAATCCAAATATTTTCCACTCAAAACATGGCAAGGTCATTCTTAAAGAAAACTTTCAGATAGATCACATAACTGTTTGGCACTAGCAGAACCCATTACAATGGCATCAAATCTTCAGAAGAGAGATCTGATGAAAGAATAATCTAATCCACTCCTCTCAGCTCTGAAACATCCAGGTAAGATTTCTGAGCTCTGATGCCCATGTCTTTGCAGAAACCCTACTTTGTTCCTCATAAGTCACATGAAATGTTAAAAGCTCCGTGAACTACCAAAAAAACCAAAGGTGCTTTGCAAAGACAGACAGACTGTGCTTACCCGCAGTTCACTTAACGAGGTGTCTGGGTCTATTAAGCTGCTGGTGTCCCCACTACCCCGTCTGGATGAGTTCCCACTTAGAGGCGTTGTAGCCGAGGCAGAATTTCGAGATGAAGGCTGAAAAAAGAGAAAAAAAAAAAATGGCACTTGTGAACTGTGTCTTCAAATGTTTGCTGTGAAGATGAAGCAAGGGGCAGAGCAGTGGGACAATTAAGAGTCTTGGATGAACATTCTAATAATGCAGTCAATAGGGACCAATTTCAACCCATGCTGGTCTCAAACACCGGTGAGCTGTCAGGCTAGCAGCTGTTTCAGAACTGACGTCTCATTAGTACTTCCCTACCTTGGTTCCTAACATTGCTTAAGCATCTCACCTTTGCTAAGAAAGATGAACTATTTTTGGCTAAGAGCAAGAACATCGTACACTGCTATGCATTTAGACTGTTCTTCCCAAAGCCATACTGTTGACTAATAAAGAGCAGAAAACTATCCCATCTAGAAGACTTGTGGAGAGCCCCATGAAAGCACTTGAAATGTGGAGGATTACAGTGAGATGTAAGTAGAAAATGTGCACCACACTTTGAAGGCTTTCTGCAGAAAAAGTTGTGGACAAAATGTACCAGTCATGTTGGTGGAGTGTCATTGGCTGCTGCAATACTCTAAGACCAGCAATAGGCTGAGATAGGGGGCAAGGTCAGCCTAGGCTACATACAAAGACCCTAACTCAAATATCACAAAACAAAATATTTATTTTGATGCTATATTGAAATATATTGGTTATTTGGGTTGAATATTATTTAAATTGATTGTATTTTCTAGAGTGTGGCTGAAAAAAATTAAAATCACATAGGCTTATAATTCTGCTTTGCATTATAAAATTTAACATAACATTTTCCTAACTTCCTAAAAATATGTTTAAAAGCTGGATGGTGGTGGCATATGACTTTAATCCCAGCACTTGGGAGGCAGAGGCAGGCTGATCTCGGTGAATTTGAGGTCAGCCTGGTCGACACAGCAAGTTCCTAACAGAGAAACCGTGTCTCAAAACACCAAAACAAAAGAACAACCAACAAAAAATGTTTAGGAAAAAGAGCCTTTACTGCAGAAGCACTCCTCCACAAGGCAGCTATCCTAGTATCCTTATACAAGCGAGTTAGCTATAAGAAGAAAAATCAAAAAGATGAGTTAGTTGGTTCCTTCCTAGACACTTGATTTTTGTGTTTAATGGCTTCAATGTCAGTTTTCAGAGACTGCAAACCAGAGCAATAGCCGAGAGCTTCAGGATGACATCCAGTGAGATAAATGCACTCTTCTCTCCATGTTGGACTTTCACATGATCTAAGGCTGCAGGAATTTCGAGGGGTCAAGGACAGGAAATAGATGAAGGGAAGAACCACTCTGTCGGCCAATTGTGCTGAACAGAGTGAAAGAGTCACAGGAAGCATGGGGCTGACCCCAGAGCTCCATCCGTCAGGAATTTTATACTCACTCTTGTGTAATTTTCAGCATACTGCTTGTCAGATTTTTCATCCAACTAGAAAAAAAAAAATAGAGATAAAAATCAAGAAGACGCTCAGCATTGTTGACTTGTTTTGGGGGAGAGGCGCAATCTCCATGGCACATTCTAAGTTCAGTGATGTGTGGGACCAAAGTAAACACATGAAAACTAGAATAAAAGTTATGACAAAGCATCAAGAACTTTTATTTCACATCCTAAAGAAGATCGGCAGAAATCAAGCAGCACAGATTCAAAATTTTAGATTAGATTATTTAGACAGATTTTTTTCATGGTATTTAAAATACATTAGAGAAAACTACATACAAACCTCATTGTGAACACTGCAAAGTCAATACAAAATGTAAACATTATTAAGATACAGAACAATGCATAAAACTATTTAATGACAAAAAGGGTTATAAAACCTTTTTCTTTTTACACAGCAAACTCGAAGAATACAAAAGGGTAGAAAAATTGGCCTTTCTCTACACCAAGTTTTGCTCTACAAAGGACAATCAACCCAAGTCTCTCAAAATCTTAACAACAATGTCACAGACACATTCTCTAGTTCCTTCCCCCCCCCCCCCACGTCACTTTTCTTCATAGAATGTCTTCTTCCCACACTATTACACTGATCTGTTCACTGGCTGTCTGATGGGTGGCATGCAAGCCTTATGTCTACATAGACTGTCTGTACTTAAAGAACATGGACCAGCAACTAGTGTGTAAGGGCTCAGAAACACTACACCCACCTGTCCTCACAAGACACCTCTTGTTTTAATAGCTTCACAGTGGCAGGTCACCTCAACATGTGACATCCCAGTCAGACTAACCTGTCTCTGGCCTCCCAGACCTGCTCAAGAAGGGAAGCTCCTTATAGACCTACTCCAAAATTCTAACTTAGCTAAGGGAAAAAATTCAGAGGATCTGAACACACAAAAAAAGCATACACATTTGCTTGCATATATTATTAACCACAGTGAAAAGGTAACAGCAACTTTAAACAAAAATAAAATATCCCTAGCCCTGACCTAGGAGGTCAACCTTCTTAGCCCATCTAGGTAGGGGACTTGAAAACTTTCTCCAGCTGATCCCTAAAACAGGAAACATCACTCTGTTGGCCTTTGCTCAATGACTTTGCTCCAACATCCTCGCATTTGAAAGGTTTAATGTGTTTTTGTTACCCGGTTGTCATGTTTGACAAAGACCTTTTACTCGGTTAGTACTCTGTCAGTAATGCAAATGCTGGGCTTGATGTTGTATTTTTGGGCCCTTTCGTGCTGTGATATTTTCAAAAGGAAATTATTTTAATTTATTTAGATTTATTTTAAAATAACATCAAATGTCATACAATAAGCAAGTGATGACAGCTGAACTCTCAATATTGCCAGTGTCTGCTCTACATGAAGAAATTCCCTCTCAATCTGCTCTGGTGAAAAGCACTGAACAACGGCTAATATCATTCAAAGTCAAGAAGGGTATCTTCATAAACTGCCTTATTTCTCTAACTCATTTCTGCTAATATGTTAATGAGAAAAGAAATATTCAAAATTAAAATAGTCTAGTCCATCTGAAATCCTTCTTCATATTACCTTTCTTATAAAAATGACCCCCAAACTCACCCACTTTTACCAGAGCATCACTGAGGAACAGCCTACATCTCAGAGGCTGCATCACTGGAGTACCACAACACTGACTACAGTGCTCACTGTATTCTGACAAACTCAGTGTCGCAGCCCAAACTGGTCATCAGCCAAACCTGAGGAACCTCAAGTCAGCAGCACACAGCAGCCATGCTTGGCTGCAGTGGCTCAGCCAGAGACTCTGTCAGGCTCCCTTCTGAGGCTCACACTGTCTACGAAGGGGGCTGCAAGGACAAGCAGTGTTAACAGTGAAGGCTGAAAGGGCCTGCCAAACTCTGACATGGGTTTGAAATGCAATAAAATTTAATCATGCTCAAGGTATAAAAATAAATAAAATGCTTACAGTGTGGTTTGTTAAATGTATTCACTGAATCACAATTACCCATTAACTTCTTTTTGTTGTTTTGTTTTGTTTTGTTTTTGTTTTTTGAGACAGGGTTTCTCTGTATAGCCCTGGCTATCCTGGAACTCACTGTTAACTTCTAATAAATGTCCTTTATTTGAAATACTTCAGGAAAAAAAGTGTTTCAAATTTAGGATTTATTTTTCAATTGTGGAAATAATTTTATCTCTTGGAGAGATGGTACCCAAATCTTAACATAGAATACACCTGTATTTCATATTTTATATATAAGGGTTAAAGTTAATTTTATATATTATTTTTTAGTGTAATTGAACTTTGACTGCAACCCAACTTATAAGACACATTAATATTCAACAACTTTTACATTTTAGTACAAAATGGTTTTTTTTCTTTTTTTTTGAGTTTTTCTACTAAGAATAATCAACCTAAAAATAAGGTTATCTAAAAGTTGTTTAAATTATAAACACACACACACACACACACACACACACACACACACACAGAAAGTGGATCTGATTTCATAACCATAGAAGGGAAGTAAACAATGACTTTAATAATTTCCTGAAATAAACCTGGCTAAGGATCTCTTTCAAAAGCAGATGCAATGAATAATAAGTCAGCACATTTTATTCTTTTTATTTTCCTTTATTCTAGTCTGACCCACACAACAGGACAAGAGGTTACAGCATCTGAACGCTGTAGTTTTGTAGAACTGGCTGGCACCTTTTCCATACAGTGTGCCCACACGCAGCAGTTGGAAAGCATCTTTCAAAGGCAGAACTGGGGCCAATGAAGAATGGACTGATATAAATCCCCTTTCATCTGCTTCAGTGAGGTGAACAGAAGCATACGCTTTTAGAGAGAGCTGCTTGTTTAGAGGACATCATCAAAAGGTAAAAGTAACTGTATTTTATAGGCGCTGAAATTGTAAAATGCAATGGCCCACAGGCTATAAAATAACAAGAATACTTGGAAAGCCCCGTACTAGACAATCTTGTGCTTATATTAAAGAGTTATTTAATTAAAAGAGTCAGGAAGAGACAAATTGTAAAGCTCTTCATTTCTACATAATCACTAATTGCCAAGAACTGAATATACAGAGGATAGAATCACGAATTCAGGTATCATACATTGTGAGATTGGCAGAAATGAAGCTATGGAGAGAACAGGTACATAGAGTAATTCAATCCTATTTGTAGGGGAAAAGCAGGAACCAGTGGATCAATGGCACGGCTCGCTCAGCAGGTAGGCACTCAGCACTGAGCATCATGACGGGAGCTCAATCCACAGGACTGCATGAAAGGAGAACAATAACCCCTGGGAGCTGTCCTCGGACCTACACACGCGCTCCATGCCGATGCTCACACCAACACACACACACAAAAGAAAATCTTAAAATGAAAATGAGGTTACCAAGCAGGTTAATAAAATGGACAATATCTCAGAGAATAACTGAGAAACCACCTTTTAATTTCATATGTGAACAAAACCCTTGGTTCAATCCACAGCAAGATGGGGCTGCTGTACAGCCAGGTTTAAGAACTAGGAATGTAGAATAATTAGGACTGCAATTAAAATAATTAAAATTATTTTTTAGGATTAAAATAGTTCAGGAACAGCTACTTCATACCATAAGTGAAGAGGTGACAAAACCCAGTCTTTGCATTCCCAGAACAACTGCCACCTCGCACCCCTCCTAGGGCGGGCATGCAGAATAGGGTTTGTCTGTGTGGTGCCGGCCGGCGGGGGTGGAGGCTGGGGCTGGGGGCCTGGAGAGATGAGCTCAGAAGACAGGTCACAGTGCACCAAACCACTACGTACCCAAGTGTTGCCATGGGCATGCTGCCTCTACACAGTCCCCACAGCTGGGAACCACTAGGAAGGGCGCTGTAGCGCAACACCACAGTCCATTTTAAAACAGAAAATCAGTGGCAGTTTACTAAGAAATATTTTATTATTCAGCCTTTAAAGTCTATCACTTTATTGCTTTATCAAAACCATGAAGGGGCAAGGAGTGCACCAGAAGGACCTGGATGTGAGCTAGGCACAAGGGTGTTAGGGAAGAACTTATTTCCTCGGGAATGCTCTGTTAGGTATGCATGGCAAACTGATTAGTGGAAAATGACATGATGTACATGGATTGGCTCTGGAATAATTCAAAAAAAAGAAGAGTGAAAAACATCTCAAACACAATAAGCATTGATACTAGGACTCACCGAAAATGCTTAGGAGCTATGGGAGATGCCACAGGATAAGAGGAAAAGGGTATTTTTAAGCACATTTTAACAAACATATCCCAAAATACTTACATTTCATGTTATATGTTCAAGTAAATGTCTAAGGAGTTAATTCGATTCCTAACTTTAAAAATAACTACTATAGAAACTGTTAGTCACATGCCTGCAACAACACAACCCATGCAGTACACTCACGCTGGTCAAGTCTGAGATGCCGACATCATCCACCTCAGAGACAATGCTTCCCCTACGATTGGAGCGACTAAAGTAATCGGCAGCAGAAACCTTTCAGTTAGAGAAAATGAAACACTTTATAAAGTCAGAAAGGGAGAAAGAACACTGGCTAAAACCAGGGAAGTGTGCGCTTGTTTTAATATGATGTTTGATGGAGTATCATGAAATGAGAAAACTTTCACAATTCACTTATTTCAGAAAGCAAACAAGAAGAGATACCTAAGTGAAGTCACAGCTCCTAAAACAANCCTTATGCAGCGTCAAGTGCAATTCTGTGATACAGAGGCCATTCTCTGCCTGAGTTCATGACAAGCAAACCTTGCACACTGAAGGCCCTGGGAACCTTCAACTGGGGAGGGCAGTGTTCCAGGCTATTATCAGACCTCTACCATAGTTTACAATATTATAACTCATTAGAGCTATCAACTCTGGCAATGCTCAATTTCCACAATTCCTTTTTCACATGTCATTACATCAGGAATTGTTGGAAAAAATAATGAAGACTGGCCTGGAAAGTCCCTTCTCTTGCTCTTCCAACAGCTGAGCCTCTTGTATGAGCTGTCATTGTCTCTGAAGACTCTTCCACGGTCATTCTCACATGTCCACCCTAATGTGCTCCATCATTTGAACCTGCCTTCCCCTCACACTGTGAGCTCTCGTCCATCTGTGGTCCTCCTTCACTGGTTTATCTCTCTGTCTTTAATAGGAGATAAGCTCAGAGATCTGTCCTCCTTGATCTGACACGTTACTCCAAGCACTTAACACAGTGCCTCAGGTATAACAGGCGCTCACTCCATTAACACCTATCAAGTGCCTGTCCCCACTCACCAGTTATTCTGTCTGTCTGTCTATCTGTCTGTTTTGAGACAGGGTTTCTTAGGGTAGCCTTGGATGTCCTGGAACTCACTCTGTAGATAAGACTGGCCCCAAACTCAGAAATCCGCTTGCTTCTGCCTCCTAAGTGCTGGGATTAAAAGGGTGCACCACCACTTCCGGCTCATCAGTAATTCTTAAACTGTTTGCCTTGCTTTAAAACTCCTCACCAAAGAGTGAATTCAGAAACCCATCCATAGGGACAAAATAGTCTTAAAAGTACGAAGTCTGCTGAAGGCCCACTGGATCAAGCAGTGATATTTTTTTATTCTTTAAAATAGTATTACAACTTGATTTATATATACTAACATTTATTAATACCTACTACCTTAGAAGTTTGAAAATTACATTCCATAGTTATTCACTGAAAACATATTTTAAGCCTAACAACAAAGTAGACAGTCATAAGATCTCTACTGTACAGAAACAACTAAGCTGCTGAGGTCAAGGCAAGCCCGGCAGCATCACTGGACAGCTCCTACCCTTCCCATTACGCTTAGTCCAAGGTGCTTCAGGGGCTGTGACTTATACTTCTACGTCAGCCATGAGAGGAAGCATTACATGGTCTGCTGAGGGATGGATCACACCTGATTTAATTAGATGATATATCTCACATAAACATGTGGCACTGCCTTTTCTATGAGAACTGTGGGTTTATAACCATCTACATTAATTCAGCTTGCACTAAATGGAAAGAATTACAGCTTCATAGGTTTCTTTATTCTAGCTCCAACCTGACAAACCATCTTTTACTCTATAATTTCCACATCATTTCCTTATAGAGAACAAAAATGTCACTCAGGAAAATTTCCAACTTCTTTAAAAAATAGCATGAAGCTATTACAGCATCTACAATGATTAGTTGGGTAAATGTCTGAACTGATGTTTTAAAATCTTGCCATCAACAGATAACAAAAGTCACAGAGTCTTAAGATCTGGACAGGCACTGGCTCAACTTACATACAAGCAGCAGCAGGTGGCCACACCCTGGATTCCGTTACAAGTACCATATGATAGTACATGTGACTCTCATTTGAGAGATTCATTTTGGAAAATAAACAGATAAATAGGTATGCATAAGGAAACAAAAAATAAAATGAAAAATTTTCAATGAAGGATTTGTATATAAAACATGTGAATCTATAACTCATTCTCAAGACCGCTTTACAAAGCAAGTTGTTCACATAAGCTGAAAGGAAAATGGTCTCTTTGTCAAATGCATTTTACTTTGCAGCAAATTTCACATAATCATACACTGTTGTCATGTAAAAGCTATGTTTGTCTGCACGCAGACCCTGCTCACCACACTCTCCCTTCGCCCACGACTGGCACGATCAGAAGACACAATGCTTGCAGTATCATCATCGATGGGCTACAGAAAGTAAAACAGATTCAGTTTCTCTCTGGGTCTCACAGACTATAAACACACAGGGACAGTTCAGGAGGCCACTGTCTATGAGCACTGCAATTGGCAGGAGCCGCGGTGCAGCATTAAGGAGATAAGCTGCTACAGGGCATAATGAACTATCCTTAAGAACCAAGATGCTTCCCAAAAGCACTACGAATAGAGTAAAACGCCAGCTCTTATTTAAGTTTAACGATGGTGAGAGTGTGATTAACCAGACCGAACTAGCTAGGAAAGACTTGAAGATCTGTGTGATCCTTGAGAAGTCAATAAATACACTTAAGATTTCAATTTAGGAAAGAAAAAAAGATGTTTTAAAATGAAGTAACACATGTCACAGAGGCTCCTACCAGCAAAGCTCTGAGGCGGTGACTCATTTCCTGGCTCTCATTCCTATGCAGCTAGCAGTGACGTTACTGTTATCCCCTTCACAGGGCTGTGTTCTTCCCACTGCATTGGCAGAGCTCATCTTTGATACAAGTAAGCAGCCTATCTCCATTCTGATGTCATTAAGATGTCATTCTGGCATCACTACGGTAGAAATTCTGAACCCAAATCGCAAATGAAATAGAATCTAGCCAGCTCACAAGAACAAGAATCTACACTAACTTGTTTTTGAAAGTATGCCATTAAAATCTTTTGCAGGAAGGCAACTGCCAAGTAGAATACAGTGGGTTAAAAGGAAACGTCCATCTTTTGTGAAAGAGCCTTTATCCCTAAGCAAACACACACACACACATGTTAGTTTTTATTATGCACAGGAATGGTATCTCTGAGAACTATGACTCAGATGGCCAGAACTACAAACATAAACCTAAAAGAAAGCCCAGAAAACTCATATTTTACCTGCTATAAAGTAATCTTAATGATTATTAATAATAATTTCTCCAATTTGGGATAATCTGTAAGAATAACAATACAATATACCTAAAGAAATCATTTGCTTTGGGAATGTAAAATTAGTATAGTCTTTTTAGTTGTCAATATATGGGCATAGATAGCAAAATTAAAACACATATGCTCTGAGCATGGTGGCCCACACTTTTGATCCCAGCACTGGGGAGGCAGAAGCCAGTGGACCTCTGAGTCTTGAGGCCTGTGTAGTGTACACAGTGAACTCCAGAGCATCCAGAGTTACACAGAAAGACCACAGCTCAGAGAACAGGGCTGGGGTGTTGGCTCAACAGTTAAGATCACTTCCTGTTCTTGCAAGGACCGGGGTTTGATTCCCATAGCCACAAGGTAGCTCAGTCTCCTGTGAGTACAGTACCAGAGGATAATATCCTCTTCTAGTTTCCAAGTGCACAGGCATGCACATGGTGCACACACATATATTAGGCAAAACATTTATACACATAAAACAAAAATAAATATTTCTTAAACAATGCATATGCTCTTAAATTCCTATTATTTCCTGATACATGTGTAAGTATACACTCTGTTTATGCACGTGTGTGTGTGTACAAGGAAGAGAAAGAGACAGAGGCAAAGAAAGAATGAGTGTTCATCAAAGGGCAAAGTGTCTGCTCTGCAAGCATGGTGGCCTTAATCTGGACTCCTAGCATCCATGTCAAAGCCAGAGTGGAAGTGTGTGCACTAGGGACAGTGGCCCTTGGGCTCACTGGCCAGCCAGTCTAGCTAAAACAGTGATCTCCAGGTTCAGTGAGACTCTTTAAATAAGGAAGGAAGAGGGGAGTCTCTGACAGAGACACCTGACACTGACCTCTGTATGTGAATGCACAGTTCATGTGTACACACAGATAATGTCTGACCATCTAAATGACCATCAATACTAAAATGATTTTTAAAATATTATCTATGCCTTTGTGGGATGTTAAAAAGATTTGATAATATATAACTATCTCAAAGTGATAATAAATGAAAAGGGGCATAACTTATTGTTAAGAATAATAATGTCAAAAAAAAAAAAAAGGATGCTATACATCCGAATGCACTGACACAGGATACCTTAAGAAACAGAGGAATAACACATACTGGAAAGGAAGTCATTTGTGGTCAAAATGAAAAGCATACATACATGTCCAAAACACCTCTGAAAGTATGCATGTGAACGGACAGGTTCCATGTTACTCTGGATTTACTAACATTACTTACTTATAAACTACAAAATAAACTTTAACGTTCCAGAAAGAGCAGCACACCCAACAGGAGTATCAATACTTGAAAGACAAAGTTATTCTCATGAATGGCAATACACAAACTTTAAGGCTATTCAATGGCCTCAGTTCCAGACTCAGTCAAGCAATTACTCGGGTCCACACAGGAACAGTCAGTTAGCACATGTTAGTACTTGATTTGTATGGACTTAAGAGCACATAATCCATGCACAAGATGGTGAAACACATCACTCCATCCCCAAGTGTGAATGCAGAGCAACTAAACATTCCTAAAGCATGCAGACATTAGCTCACCACAGGACTGCTTCTGGAGGAACTTGCTCTGGATGAGTAGTAACTGTATTCAGACGGCTATAAAGTTTCCAAGAAGAAAGGCTTTACAACAAGGGCTAGTTCAGTTTCTCTGCTGGGAGTACAGTGACCCTCCTCAACTCTTGATACCCACAGTGAAAATAGCTGCTTTTCTTTGGTCTGACACCCATCTCACACCCATCCTTAAATGGGGAGGAAATGCCCCAAAGAGTTTCTCTATAGACTCCCCTCATATGCTACCTCATAACTTCAAATCGTCCCCTTCTCACAATTGGCTGAATGAATGGGTCACGACTTGTAGTCTAGGGCCTGTCCCCTCCTGTACCCATCCCCTCCCTTCTTCCCCATTTAGACTTACAGTTCGAGAACCATAAGGGTTATATAATCCACCATCATACAGAGATGCCTAAAGGACAAAGGAATATTACTTACCTGTTTAGCACTGGAGTTGGTTTGAAAATATCTTTATTATTTTGGAACTTCATAATTCAAAAATATATAGAGTTATATTCACTTACATACACAATTCACTGTACTAGTTTCATTATAACTTCATCAATATACTTGGTTAGAAAAAACACTGCAGTATTTTCTTTTACCCTCACGTTATAACATGAGGAAGCAAACAAGTATAAGCACTCCTGGGGTTCCAGTCTGGAAGTGGCCACAAAACAAACGGCTAGAAGCACTAGCAACTGCCATGTCACACAAAGCTATTGGTTATGTTTTTAATTCAGCTTGCTTAATAGATTACTGACTGCCATAGCTGAGGGTCATAGCCTTAACCAAAGAAAAGTATGGGAATATAGCAGGACCCAGGTGAGTCCGTCTCCTTACAGGAAACAGATTCTAACTATAAGCTACCAAAAGTCATCCACTTCTACACTGGTGAAGAACAGGATTATTTTTCATACCCTAAGTTTTATATCCAAAGCACAAGCAGCACACACTGCAGGGCACGTGGCAGGAAGGCCACACAGCTCAGCGCCTGACAGTGGCCCTATTGCAGAGCACACACTGGAAGGAGGAACTACAAACCAGACTGGTACTCCTCAGCAGACCAGACGTTACAGTAGGAGAGGCCTATGAAAACAGTGCACTCATTAAACCTAAAGAAGGCGAGTGGATCTGTGACAGCACAGCGTCCTCAGAGAGTACTGACCCTGCTCTGATTCTTGGGTGTCCCCATCGGCTCACTGCACAGGGAAGAAGACTGTAAGAGGCAGAACAACAGGAATAAGCAAAAACAAAACAAACAAAACAAAACAAGACAGCAGGAGAAGGTACTCCCCATCATGCAAGCAGAAGACTTTAAGCTTATGATTTTTGATTCCATAACTCATTAGTCAGGCCCAAGCAATTAAAGTAGTGTAAAAACAAATGAAATAAGAAAAAAGTCACTAAAAAGTTTTTGAATTCTAACTGTTAAAGGTAAGAAAGAAAATCACTTCTAAGTGTTATCCATCAATATGTCTACAACCTTTTGGTATTATAAAATTATTGGCAGGGTGGGAGACAGGGACCCAGGACTATACTGAAGAAAAGGGGGCCCCAGCACTGGGAGTGTATCAAGTGGTGGCTTCAGAACTGTCACCAGTAGCTCCTGAGGCACTGTCAATGCTTTTGTGACAGACTCCCAGTGGGCATGGCCAGGTTATAAAGAACTCAAGTAAGCGAGCCCTCAGTTACTGCTATCACTACATTTTTTCAAACAGATCTCAAAGCCTGTCTTTCCAAACATACATGGACACAGCATGCTAGTTAACCAGAGAAGCCGCACTCACCAGCTGAGTTCACCCACTAAAAGCACTCTTTATAAAGAAATTACATCTCTTTCCCTGTTGTCGCTTAAGACACAATTTTCTACCCTAAACCTAGACAAACTAGAATAGTGAAAAAAACTGTGTGCGCGGTAAGGCTTTAAGTTGATAGCATTTTCAGTGCTCAAAATTGAATCCAGAGCCTTGCATGGGTGAATAAGTTATTCTATCACATAGATTTGTTCCCATTCCTCAATGGTTTTAAATGTACCAGGTACCACAAAATGCCAGGCGGTTTTAGCACAGCCTTTAATCCCAGCACTTGAGAGGCAGATCTCTGACTCAAGGCCACCTTGCTCTACAGAGTGAGTTCCAGGACAGCCAGTGCTACATCAAGAAACTGTCTTGAAAAAACATTAAAAAAAAAAAAAAAAAAAGTTTCTAACTGACTGTGGTGATGTGGGTAACTGAGGTAGGATGTCCAGCCTTAACTACAGAGACACACCATGTCTCAAAATCTAAAAAAAAAAAAAAGCAAAACCACAAAACAGATAAAAAAGAAAACCAAGATTCTAACATTATATTAATATTCTAACAAATAATAACATCCGTCTCGTCCTATATGTAGCTTATATTTTCACATGTAAACTTTTAAAAAGTGTAACTAGTAGTGAGTGTACTGATGCCTAAGGCTTACTTTGCAATGGATCAAAGCCTAGCTGAGAAGCTGGCCATGGTGGTCCCACGGGAAAGCCACCTACTGAGAGGATGAGGCAGAGGGTTCTTGAGTTTGAGCCTGAGCTACATATATAGTGATACTCTGCCTAAAAAAACAAAACCAAACAAACAAAAGACAGAATGATAGATAAGACAACAGGCAAATATTGCTGTGACTAAGGAAATAAATATATGACCTAAGTAGTAAGAATGTGATGTTCACTACACAAAATCTTTTTGTGTTTGAAATTTTCATTACAAGCATGGTAGTTTAACAGTTCTCTCTGAAGACATACTCAAGAAGGATTATATGAATCAATTACCAAACTGGTACATCCAAACCATCCATAGATTAGTTACAAATAGTAAAAATGCAAAATGGGGGGTTAGAGATGTATTAAGACACACAAGAACAAAAATCTTTAGACAAACCCGGAAATAGTAGGTCGAGGCAGGTTTGCTATGTCTAAGACTGCTATAGTTTCTCTGGTCAAAGTAGAGGCCACTCTGCAAAAAGCAAAATTTAACAGTTTTCTTAGGCTACATGTTTTTGATGCAACTACAACCAAGACAAACTCTGAGCACACAGGCAGAATCTGACACTGTTCAGGCTCCTTCTTCTCCAGAGCCAGGCCTTTAGAGCAATGGCTCACAGCAAAGGAAGGACAAGCAGCAATGGTTTAAACTTTCTTAGAAAAGATGGGCATTAAAGGGCAGCTACTTCAAACAAAGACTCTGCTAATTATTATTACTTTAAAGACCAGACAATAAACCCTCAAATAAAAATGAAATGCAAATAATGGAGTTACTCTCACTCTGTATTAAGAATGATCCTGAAAAACCTAGGGCTACTGTCTAGTTACCACTTTTATAAATTCCTGGGCTAGAGAAACCCCTTCCCAAATCTCCCTCGAGGTAGCAGTTAAGCACGTGTATGGCATCCCTGCCTAGAACCTCCTTCTCTACTGCTGACAGCGCCTCTACCCCACCCGCATTCTCTTGGCCCTGTCTTCTGCCATCGCTGACGCTCACACCTCAACCAGGCACCTCAGCTCAGCTGGCCACAAAGGTGCCAGTGCCCCATACTCCAAGGCCTCTATAATCTCTTTTCAGCTACATTCTTTCTCCCTCTTCCCTTCCTGCTACATCCTCCCAAGGCTCCTATGGGATCCCAAAACTGGCAGGGAGCTAGAGACTGCATTTCTGCCAACGGCACACTAAGAAGAAAGAGGTGTTCTGAGCACCCCAATTCTGTAGCATTTGTTCTCTACAGAAATGCTTGGTAAGTGAGTGAAATGGAAAGCCCATTCCTTCTGTGTGTAATCACATAGGTGAAAGGGTCTATTACATATTTCACTGTTTCTTCCAGTAAGTATATTCCAGGTTCCTAAAAACAAACTCTGAGAATGAAACCTACTTGTAATTTGGTGCTATCCACAATACCACAACTAGCTCAAACTTCTGAAATAGAACTAACCAGTGGATCTTTATGAGAACTAGAGGATCGCTTCTTCGTCCCATGGGTGTGACTGTAAGAATGATTCTGGAAATGAATATTAAAAGTTAATTTTAAGAATGAAACTCATCATAAAATATAACAACAGTGCGTGTGATACAGAGTGGTGCACATGCAATCTACTTCTTGTTTGTTAGTAGTGGACTCACTGACCTTGGAAGGCTGAGGAGGGTGGCCTCGAGCACATCACTTTCTCTGACCTCTCTTTGTGCCCATCACTGTCTAACCTGGTGTCTGGGAAGCTAAAGGAAACCTATTAGGACAGAGTCAGAGGGATGTCTGTGGGGACCTTCACTGCACCTTACTTGAGTCTCCTCCCCACTTCCTCGCCCTGTGAAGGCTGTAAGTGGCGAGAGTCCACCTCCTTTAGTCATCTTATCAAAAGCAAAGGCAATGCTGGAGATAAACTAAAAGTTCACACAGGCACCGCTCAAGACAGCATTCTTCTTTTGGATTTAGTTTATGATGCTGGGTGAACTGAGTTCAATCCCTGGACCCACATGTCAGGAGAACCAGCTTCAACAAGTTGTCCTCTGACCTCCACATATATGCCATGTGACACACATACACAGGCAAAATCAATAAACATCAAGTTAAAAACTAAGCAAACCAGGCTTCCTGTGCAGCAAGTAAGCACAGGGTGCCAGCTCTTTTCTCAAAAACAGACCAGACACAACAGGCCTTAGTAACAGTCAGGGATCCTGGCTCCTACAGTAAATATGCCAATCATTTTGAGGTGGCTTTGTTTTGTTTTGTTTTGTTTTGTTTTGTTTTGTGTTGTGTTGTGTTGTGTTGTGTTGTGTTGTGTTGTGTTGTACTATTGGGAAGCAAACCTACAGCCTTGCAAGGATGAAAGAAAAAAAAGCACTTTACCACTGGGAGACTCTCTCAGCCCTGATCCTGAAGTCTCTAGGAAAAGCTATTATTCCAATAACAGATTATGCCACAATTTCAAAAACAATGGTTTTTGTTTTGTTATACATCTTCCCCCAAAAGATCATAACAAAACCATGAAAGTTAGTCATAATCTATGATTAGCAACAACTGATGTTTAGAAAGTAAAGCCTCACACTTAACACAAAGTCATGCGCTACATACTAATGACGAAACCCTTGATGATCTGTCCTTGATGGTACCGTACTGCAGTTCAGAGAAGAAGGACCAGTCAGGAACATAGGAGAAAAAGCAACCTCGTCGTTATTAAAACCAAAGCAGTCCTACTTCAAAAGCAAAAGATTATTAAATAAAAAAGCTTTTATAACTTTGTTTTATGCCAGCAGTTATGTGTACCGACAGCCCTCCCTTCTCTGGAGTTTAAGACAGATGGCATCCTAAACATCCAAAGGACTGTGCTCCCCCCCACACACACACACACACTTTGGCTTCACTAGGGACTGAACTTAGAGCTCTGTGCATGTTGTGCAAGCACTTTTACAACTGAGATACACCTCAGTCTCTATTTCCCTTTCAAATAACAAAATTCTGAAGTAGTAATGGTCAGACGACTCAATCTTAGAACATGACAGAACAGAACAGCCCAAGGGAGGCTTTACATGTAAAGGAGAACCATTCTGAGGTCAGAGGTCCCTCCTCCTCATCTCTGTCTAAGGTCAGAGGTCCCTCCTCCTCATCGCTGTGGCTGCCACCACTGTTTGCCATCGATTGACAGACAGCAAGCCAGGAGGAGCACTGCCTAACCTATCTAGCTTGCAAAACAATAACCCTGGGGTCAGAGCTGGAGCCCTTCCTGGAGCCTACTTAGAGACATACACGCTAAATTCTTATTTCTTTGAGAAAATGCTCAACAGAATGAGAAGAATGGCCAGAACAAAATGTGGTATGCACAGTAGACAAGCAAGTAATATTAGATATGAATCAAAAATCATAGAAAATTAACAAGGCCAGAAAAAGCACATTTCCATGTAGGCTCCTTTATAAGGGAATGGAACATAGCTGTGTGGATCTAGTCTCCTACAATGGTTCTTCAGCATTCTCACAAATTTTTAAACAAGCTTACTCAAAGATAAACATATATTACAAAGCATTTAAAAACACTGTTTTGTAAAAGTATCTTTTACATTTTTACAGAGTTAGGACATTACATAATATTATTCAAAACCTTGACCCACAGTAATGTTTTCCTAATTTAAGTTGATTCCCTTTTGAAATCAATTTAGTGAGTTTAACTGGCAGTTTAAAAAAAGCGAAATACAGGAGAAAAAAATATCACAGGATGTTATGCATCCTGTGAAAGTTAACATCGTTTCATAAGACTAGGTACACACCTGTAACCCCAACACTCAATACGCAGGCTGAGGCTGTAGGAAACCCAGAGCAAGGCCAGCCTCAGCCATTCAGTGAGCCTTTATCTCAAAAACAAGCAAACCATATATATTATACATACATGTAGATAAATAAGTTTTATATGTAATTTTCTGAAAGGTGTTTCAATGATATATACATACAGAGAACTAGAAATCTGTATAAACAGACTAGATAAAGGAATAAAATTTCTGGTGGAGATCATAATTTTATAAAGCTTAAAATAGTCTAGAAGATAAAAATATACAATCTAACGTTAGTAAGATATTAAAATACTAGTTCAAATATATCAAAATCTGTCTATTTGTATCTATTTAGATAGCCATTTAGAACATATATGGCAGAAACCTCAAAAATGTATTTATAAGACTGTGGTACAATTTTACCACTGATATAAATTCACTGAAAATGTTGTATGTGACATTTCTCTGAAAATCAAATCCCTTCTCTATAAAAGTTTTATTTATTTATTTTTCCTATTAAAAATACTTTTTTAGGAAAAAAAATCCATGACCAAAACATATAGTATAAAAGTGCATGTTCTTATTCATAAATTATCCTGCCCCAATAAGGTAAGCTTTCCTTCTCATGCTCTCTGTAGATGACAGGATATTTCAACAAGCAGAAGCAAAAGTATTTGTTACAATTTTTTCTTTTTTCAAAATATAATGTGGGATTCAGCTAGCTTTAAAAATTACAGTATATATATATATATATATATATATATATATATAGCAGAGAAATCTCTCTCTCTTTCTCTCTCTCTCTCTCTCTCTCTCTCTCTCTCTCTTTCACACACACACACACACACACACACACACACACCTTATCTAATAAATGGCAGCTGGTAGTGATGTCACTTAAAAATTATCAAAAGAAGGAAAATTGGGAATATTAAAGACTCTGGATAAATCACTTCTATGTGTGCTATTATAATCTATTTCTCCTAAAGTTTGTTTACTTGACAT
This sequence comes from Mus pahari, assembly GCF_900095145.1. Lineage (NCBI taxonomy): Eukaryota > Metazoa > Chordata > Mammalia > Rodentia > Muridae > Mus > Mus pahari. The sequence continues at coordinate 104,548,316 of NC_034599.1, read as the reverse complement.
AGCCCATAGTCATCTGAGAGGAAAGGCTTGATTGGAAAATGCCTAGATCAATGGCCTGTAGGAACATGGGGGGTGGGAGAGATGGAAGGAGAGGGATGTGGGAGGGAGGCCCCACCCTGGGCAGGCAGCACCAGCCCTAGGCATGAGTTTATAAAGAAGCCAGCTAAGCACTCGTCTGTGCACAAGCCAGCAAGCAGCACTCCTCCACGGTTTTGCTCCAAGCTGCTACTTGAGTTCCTGCCCTGCCCTCTCCCACTGATGGGCTGTGATCTGAAGATACGAGCCACATAAACCCTCTCCTCCCCTAAGATGCTTCTGTCTGAACATTCTATCACTAAAGCGAGATGTAAAAGGGTAAAAAGGCTTTCATCCTCAGAGAAACTCGCTTTAAAGTTTATACAAGGGAACAAAGCAGAAACTCTCCTGTCTTACCAGGCTGTTCCTGTTGTTACTATGTCCAGAACACTGAAAATCAACAACAAACGCACGAAAATCTAAGACCACACGTCTCAGAATTACACACCATTGTGTCTCTCCCCTTGGGCGTACTGGCTCTGCTCCAGTGTGTTCCAGTAATATCCTTCGATGGACTCTTCAGAGAAATTAAACAGTGTAGTATTAAAATAACAAAAGACAAGTTTAAAGAATAATTTAAAAACTGATTTCACAATTATTTCAAAGCCAGAAACATATGACTAAATAAATAGTAACTAAACAGTAAAAACTCCACCCATGAGGAATAGTGATTATCCTATAATTTGAGATTTCTACTATTGTCTTCTTGTATTTGGTGCACAAAGCAATAATCAAACATTTGCAGTGTTTTAAAGGCATCTAACTGGCTTATTAACTCCATGTTATTAGCAATCTGCTCCCAGTAACAAGCAGGCATAGACAGTTCTATTTCGAAGTCCAAGATTCTGACTTACTAGTCCCTCCCCCAAGTCAGAATTCAGTCTCAGGTTTTTTTTGTTCTTGTTATCTCTAATCTTTATGTATATAGCATTTTCAATCCATATATGTTCTGTCAGGGGCACCTTTCAATAGAGTAATTTCTGAAACTGGACAAATGGAAAGTTCAAAGTCTCAGGAATGCATCGTAAAACCATTAAGTGTACCTGTCCCACATCCAGGTACTGCTAACATTTCAAAACCAAATAAATGTGTAGACATTATGAGTCTTTTAAATACATAACTCTTAAGCGTTAAAAAAAAAAAAAAAACAGGTAGAGAAACAATGAAACCTTTAAATTACATGGTAAACCACAAGAATATTTAGGTCACCATTTTAGACCACAGTACTTATTTTTTCCACAGGTCACAAGTTGTCTGACATGTTCCGATTAGTGGGAATGGTAGTCATCTGAAGTCAATAGTCCAGAGCTACTGACAAAGTGGCTGACCAGATACCCTGGACCCAATCCCCAAAGCAAAACAACACATGAAACTCCAAATGGTTGGAACCCTAATATCATCTAATTAAAACCAAACAGGGAGAATGACCTCAAAGGCTGGGGGTGGGGCTCAGCCTCAGTGGAGGAGCACTTGGAAGTGGGCTCCATCCCCAGAGGGATCAAAAACAAAAAACACTGTTTAAAATAAATGCAATGTATCTTATCAGAGCATTCAGACTTAATCTTGCAGAAATCTGCACATGTAAAATATGTAGCATATACACATGTAAAATATGTTGCATATGCACATGTAAAATATGTAGCATATGCACACCCCCATATCCAGAGTGCAGTCTCCTTTACAACTTCTCAATTCAAGCAGTGTTTCTCCTGCCAGTGACGGAGACTAGGCCCAGGTCCCCGCACGTGCTAGTCAGATCTCTACCACTGAAGTTACTTACATCTTTAGACCTCATATATTAACTTTAAAAATACTAAGAGTCTTCCTCTACCCAAGGAAACACATATGGCTACCATTAAAAAAATGAAGAATTAAAATTGCAGCTTTATACCCACTCCAGGCGAATAGTACCTTACCAATTTAACTGCAGATTTCTTTACTTTGGAGGTTTGACTTAAAGTTCCCTAACTTAGGTCAAACTTAAAGATCAACTAACTTAATCCAGCTTCCCCAAGTTTATATGCAAATTTACTCAGCTCAGTAAGGAAGGTGTAAAACTTCATACTACGAGCATTATAAAAGCAAAGAAACTAAATACAAAAAGAGGGGACCATTTTATAGCCCCTGACTCTCAACTTTGAAACTTTGGTGGACTTCGGAGGACTCTTTTTAAAGTAATTCAAAAAGGAAGGAAAAACTTCCTCTAGTAGGAAATAAAACAAATGCATTCATTTTCTGAAAAAAAAAATTCATACATACAAAAAAATTGTAAAGTGTTTTACCTGTGTGTATGTATGTGTACAGTGTGTATCTCTGGTGCCTGCAGAGGCCAGATGATGGTGTCAGATGCCCTAGATCTGAAGTTATAAATGTGAGCTGCAGTCATGTGGATAAGAATTGAACCAAGGTCCTCTACAAAGGCAGCAAGCACTTTTTAACTGCTGAGCCAGCTTTCCAACTACCTATAATGCCACATTTAAGTCACTAATAATCTTATTTAAAAACTTGAAAATACTCTAAAACAATTCTAAAATGTGTAACTAAAGAGAGGCAGTTATGACTTAAAACCAGTATATAAAGTTATTCTAAAAACACAATAGGTTACATCCACCAAAAGAAAACAATGTATTAGAGTGTAATGGAGTGTTTACAAATATGAATGTGTTAATACCTGGTATGTTGGAATAGCTTAATTAATCCATTTTTATATATGGTAGGAAGAAGAACAGAATTGGAACAGATACACCCCTTAATATGAAAGATGACTTTACTGATAAAAAACATAAATAACATTAAATGCTAAACATGTCTTACAGCACAGTTCTCTAAGAAGTAAAGTGAGAAGCCGTGCTGCAGCACAGCACACAGGACTTTAGGTGTCAAACCGCACTCAATTACAGCAATCTAAAGGCTGGCATGTTACACAGTGTCAATCAAAATGTCAAAGCATAATTCCTACACATATGGCAAGAAAAATTTTCAAGTCAATAGTTCCATATAATTATAAATGTAAATAATCAGGCAAGCCCCAAAGTTATTGCTCATTTAATAGATTGTCAGTTTAAGATATGAAATGAGAAAAAAAAAAACTAAAAATTAGGGCAAAGCAAATGTTATTTTATAAAACTCAACCTTACCATTTTGTGATTTTTTTAAAAAATCAAAGATATTTCTGTAGAAATTGAGAAGGGACCTCTGTTAAGATAAAAATAGCTAAGATTTTAGAATTAATTCACTTCTAGCAATAATTTGAGAGAAAGAATCTCTTTCCACTAACGAGCTTTGCCAGCATTTCCCAACTATTGTTAAAGGCAGAAGTATAAGTGGATATTCTCAGACTGCTTAGATAATCACTAATGCTGAAGGAAGCTCACGGTTAAAAGCTTTGCTATTTGGTGGTGTAAGCAACTTAGAATACCAACCCTGTGACTGCCAAGGCTCCGAAGAGACAATGTATCCTCAACTCCCTGATAAAAATAAAAGCAAACATATGACAGGTTTGTGAGTGAATGAAGCCAATGAGGGATGCACCATAGGCAAGCTTATATGTTACTACAAACCAGGTAAGGACGGCGGTGACCAGACCGGTGAGAATACCTGGCCCTTTCTGAATCTTCCTGGGAAAGAAGAAAGTACACCAATAATTAATCACTGAACAAGTAATTGTCACAGCAAAGGAGCAAAAGCAGCCAGTCAAAAGCACAGCCACGCCTTCTGAGGGTAAGCAGGTCTGGACATTTGGTTCCAGAGCTGAGGTGGGAGCATGACTGCTTTGGGCGGAAAGCAGACACAAGCATGGCAGTGTTTTTATCTCAGCAGGTGTGCATATGTCCAAACACTTGTTATTTACTTGTGGCCCAGAGAGCTCAACACAGGAGATAAGAACACGTGATGGGAGCAGAGAACTGAAAGGACAGAGGTTGACTTCTTCACTGTAAGTGCTGGCTTATACAGGGGAGAAGAAACGTTCGCTGTCAGAAATGAATTTTAAGAAGAATGCTTTATAAATGCTTAGTGTGTAGTCTGGTGCTCACTGTGAGGAAACTTTCTGGTTGTTTCTTTGTTTTGTTTTCCCTACTCCTCTCACTATTCTAACTGGAAAACAAAAGAAATAGGAAAATACACCCCAGTGTGTCAATGTGATAGACCACTCAGAAGAAATAACATAACTGCTTCACGGTTGGCAGAGTTAAGTCATGCCTTATATGGCTTACAAAGAAACTGACTAAATTATGTGTAATTCTAAACATTTCCACGCTTGCCCATCAGCAGGAAAGCAGCAAAACTTGACATGGGTATCAAGTAGCTAGTACCCAAAATATGATTACCTGCAACCATTGGTAATTTCTAATTCTTCAGAATTTTAATGTCTAAATTGTTGAAGTAATTTGCACTATGACTAAAAACTAAATCTAACCAGTCTAGGTAGGCTCGCCTTTCAACAGCAATGCTATCTCTGCTATCTTCTAAAGTTAGACGATACTACAGTGCCCTACAGTAATCAACTAGATCATTATGCCACTGAAAACAGATGGGGCTACCTCTGGCTATCCACTGCAACATAAATAGTAATCCAAATAAAATGTCACAGTCTACTCCTTCATTTCAGTCTCAGTTTTTGTGTACAGTTTTTTTTTTTAAAAATCATCTTTTGACAGTCACTATGTAAACTGCTACAATTGATAAAAAAAAGGTCCTAAATTCTGTTTAAAGATAACATGATTTTGTGACCCCATTTCCAACAGAGTTGTGATCTCTAGGCATGAATCACCAATTTAAACTTTTTGTAAGTGAACCACAAGTTTTGGAGACATGTGAGTTAGCACAGCAGAGCACGGAGTGCTAAGTGGTAACAGATTCCAAACTAATTGGAAACCCTTGTGCTACAAAGGGATATTAATTTTACATGCCCATTGGTGTCATTTGGGATACCAAGCTGAAATTCAAGCTGAATCTCTAAACTTCTCTTTACTCTCTTTCCTTAGCATTTCACCAGCCATAGAAGAGCACTTTTAGACAATACATCTAGCCAGATGCAATGTTACATTCCTTTAATCCTAGCATTTAGGAGGCAGAAGCAGGCGGATCTCTGTGAGTCTGAGATGAGCCTGCTCTACAAAGTGGGTTCCAGGCCAGTCAGGGTCACATAGTTAAGACCCTGTATCTAAAGCAAACAAATGAAAGCAGAACACATCCCTCATCTTCAGGTCATCTCCCAGAAGGCTAAGGAGGAATCTATAGGCACACACAGCTGGGGCCAGCATCTTAATCCTCACACTCAGCACACAACAGAACCATAAATACAACATTCACACCTCTGTGGTTCAGTTACACAGAAACAACAAACTCAGGGCCTTTCTTCCATGGAGGAACAGCCCTCTTCATCATCCAGGTCAGATCTACAGTACTACAGTAACACCCAATGGCTCTGCCTGAAGTAACAGCGCCAGTAACAATGAAACAGATTACAGCAAACTGCCTTCCAAGGTTCTAAATACAAAGCAGAGTATTCTCCCTTCTTTGAGAAGTCATGAGAAACAGTCACTGTCATAATCCCGTGTCGCCTTACTAGGGCCGAGCAATCCAAGCATAACAATGACTTAAGTGACAGGGAGATATCTAGTCCAAACTTTTGGGAGTTCTTTCCCCCCTGGCTGGGGACTGGCAACTCTCATAAATTACAGATTAAGCACCCACACTAGGAAGGTCACAGCCAACAAACTTCTTCTGCCTGGACAACTTAAACTTTGTCTCAAACAGTAAAAGCAGACTGGAAATAAAGCCCAGGGACAGAGATTCCCTGCTCTTAGTGCAGCCCCAGTATTTTAAAATCTTAAAGTCATGAATGAAAAGCCAGTGTTGGTAATGGTAAAATACAGATGCAGAAAAGATCCTGCAATGAGGTTTTCTGTGATGACTGAGTTTCTTATAAGAACTAATAAAATATAAAAACTTCAAAGCAGAACTTTCTGGAACTTTATCTATTTATATTTAAATTGGGTTAATCAAATTAAAACACACTTTTTAAAAGTTCACTTAATGTGAGGAGAAGTGGTTTCAGTAAAAGAAAACCACAACCCCATGAACAAGCCTGACTTCTCTGTCTACAAATATTACTAAGCTGGCACTGGAGTTGCTCCTTCAGTTTCAGATTAGGAAACCCTAGAAACAGCATTTACTCTTCCAGCCATACAAAGGTTGCTGACTGAAGCATACAACTTGAAATCAGAATCATGAGAAATGGCCAGCTGGCTACAAAGGACTGCATGGAACCCAGGAGGACACAGCCCTCCCCTTACCTGCTTCACCTCTGTACCAGTGGTGGCCTCCCTTCCTCTTCACATTCTGACTCTGACTCTGCCAACGTAGGTCACTAAACCTCTACCTGCTCCTCTCTTGTCCTGGTTTGCTTCCTGTTGCTATGATTGATAAAACACTGACCAAAACCAAGTTAGGGGAAGACAGTTGTATTTGGCTTACTGGTTACAGTTCATCAGTGAGGGGAGTCAGGGCAGGAACCTAGAGGCAGGAACTTAAGCAGAGACCCTTGAGGAACACTGCTTATTGTGTTGCCTCCTCTGGCTTGCTCAGCTACTTCTCTTATACATCCCAGCCCATCTGCCTAGGGATGGCACCACCCACAGTGGGCTGAACCTTTCTACATCATTTAGTAATTAAGAAAATACCTCATAGACATGGCCATAGGTCAATATGATGGATGAAATTCCTTAGTTATAATGATTCCTTCTTCCCAGGTACATCTAGATTGTTTCTAATTGACAAGAAACAAAAAACAAAAAACAAAAAACAAAAAACAAAACAAAACAAAAAAAAACACCCATATATAAACTGACAAGTGCCCCCTATAGTAAGGTGAACGGGGAAACTACAGCACAGTGCTGATACACAGTAGCTTCCTTCACTCCTGAGCTTCCTGTTTTCATGGTCCCCACTTACATCCCAGCAAGCCAAGCTCACACACACACACACACACAAAAGAGTTAGAATCAAGGGAAATATTTAACATGGAAAGAATCATCTATCAACGGTCCTATTTGTGATTAAGAGCTAAAGATTTCACCAAAAACTTATTAGCCACTTAGAGTTTATATCAAGAATATCACATAGCCATGTGAGCTCACAAGGGAGTGAGTGAGGCAACAGGGACTACGAGACTCTGATTGGAAGGAGGAAACAGCAGTGGAGGAGTGAGGTGTGCTGGTCCATCTGAACCAAAGCCCGCCTTCTGTGTATGTCCAGTTCTAACTCTCAGTCAAGACTCAGGTCAATCATCAACTGTACCTTAAGCCTCCACCCTAAAACACCCTAAATCTAATACTCTCACTAGTTAAGACATGACTATCTTCACAGCCCCTGAACAGACAAATATCAGATTTTTGATATATGCTTTTGTTTGTATTTAATTTTTCTAGTTTGACCTAAGCTATTAAAATACTATTTTAGAATTAAAATGCTTAATTAAAACAAGTTAAAGTATTTATATGTAAAATTAAGTGATTTTGTTTATTCAAAATACTCTTCTTCATGCATTAATATGACCCAGGCAGAAATGTATTAGATAAAATTAATCATACCACTTTCAGTTACAAAGAACAGATCACACTCCAAAATAGCAGTCACATTCATGAGGAGCCGTCCACTTTAGATTACCAAGCATCCTTTTCAGTTGTCTAAGTTGATTATCACAATGGCTGATGATATGTTAAACATAAAGGTCCCCCGGTTACGATCCCTGTAAGCCTGGAGACTCCTCACCACGCTGCTCTACAAGCCACTGTTTGGGAAGGTGAGGTGTGAGCACCAGCTGAGACAACGGTCTCAGACTCTCTGGGAAACTTCTCTGGTGACTAATATACCTATCAACAGTTCCCATAAAAGTACTCTTTCAAGTATTTACATAATATTATTGGGCTTCATATACCACACCTCCCAAGCCTAGTCACATATCAAATTAATAATCCTGCATTAGAAAACTGAACTTGAAAAAAGTTCATGGTTGCCAACTAGCATCCTACTGGTTCATGGTATTCGCTTGCATAACTAAAAGTCTGCAATGGGAGATGAGGGCTTGGCAAAAGAGCTAAGAGATGAAATAAGAACTGAATTCAGAAGACATGGGCTAAGACCAAGGGTCATCTCCCATGGAAAGCCTGTGGAGTTAATTTTTAAAGATGGAGAATGAAAGGAGGAAGCAGGGATTGAGGGAGGAAAAGCAAACCCATTCAAAGAAAGCATGCATTCATTTACCCAACCTTTCTTCATCTGGGGCCTTCATGAGTCCAAAGTGAGGCTACTGACCACAAATGAAAATGCTAGACTCCAGTACCCATCTGATCCCTACAGGTAAAACAGCTACTCTGCGACCTTTAGGCCCACACAGAACACACTGCCTACTTCTCAAACCATTAGTCAATGTTTTGCTTCCATGTTAGATTAGTTCAGCAGTTATCACAGCATGCAGGGCAGGCAATCCTGGCCTACCAGCCACTTGTGAATCTCTCCCCATTTCCGGTCAAAGGAATGATGATGAGAAGGCTATAAACACAAAAGTTTTATGAGCTGAATGGTTTTCAATTCACTGCATTCTCCAAAAAAGTCTTACTCACACACACTTGCCCTAGACAACAATAGTAGGTGACTCAAAGCTATACTTTGAAAATACAAAAAATTAATAAGCTAGTATGTTCAGTAACAAAAAGACACATGGTTCTCTACATAGATAAGAATTTCTATTAATAACTGTCTCTTCTAATTATAACTTCATAGAATCGTAAAAGCATAAAGACAATATATTGAAACATTACATTCCAAACCAACAACTGCATCCAGTATTTGAAGCTATATCTAAGGGAGAAAATTACATCAACATAGAACACAAATATATAAATTTCTTTTTTAACTTATCAATAGAAAATCTATCAAAATATAACATCAAAATAAATTGCTTTCTACTCCTCCACAGATGCTTCTCCCTTTGTAAATACAATAATAAAACATTTGTGAGTGTTTTCACACTCAAGACAATGTCAGAGAGAAAGGTTAACAAGTATGCTATGTTAGGTCACCTGGCATTTACCCATTTTACTTTCTTTCAATTGTTTGAAGACAAAAGTATAATATAAATCTGTAAACTACAGAACATAATGAAACCCATCATAATCCCACACCTCAAGCCGAGGCACTGACAAACCAGCCCTTTCTGACTCCAGAGAGAGGCGCGGGTTGTTTTATTCTTTTGGGGTGGGGTGTCCTGCAGATTTTATAGTTTGGGGACCATTTCCCTACCTTATCAAACATGCTTCAAAATGGTAAGCATGAGGATTCAGCTAGCTAGTTGGGGAGATCGGGGTTCACTGCAATGTTTATGTTTGGACCTGCACACATCTCATGTAAAATCTTCCATCCCAAAACCTCCCCATTTAGCGCAAAGATCCATTATGGAGGTGAGACTTACTACGTTGATTATTGTGAAGGCAGAGAATTGGAACTATGAAGTGAAGAATAAAGGGGCCTTACTTTTTTTTTTTTTTTTTTTTTTGGTTTTTCGAGACGGTTTCTCCGTGTAGCCCTGGCTGTCCTGGAGCTCACTCTGTAGACCAGGCTGGCCTCGAACTCAGAAATCCGCCTGCCTCTGCCTCCCGAGTACTGGGATTAAAGGCATGTGCCACCACGCCCGACTAGGGGCCTTACTTTTGCCACCCTGGGCCCCTTTGCTTTCAACAACCCATCCTTCTCATATATGCTCTGCAATGCCCACCTCTCTTTGTGTTCATTCTGAACGGCTTTATCGAAAAGCAGTTGCTCGCCTAGGAGGGCAAGACTCAAACCTGTGTTCGAGGGAGGAGACTTCACCTTGAGAAAGAGTCTGTCCAAATGGGGATCTCCCTATCACCATCCACTGTAATGCCTTGTGTCTCACAAAAGCTCTCTGTGCTCCTGCCCTGGAAATGGAGACCTGAGACCGTGAGATCTTGCCTGCATCATTTCCTTCCCTCACCCCAATACACTGCACACAGGCAGCACATGTGCGCCAGCTAACGCGGCTTCTGTCCGTTACCTCTCGCTGCTGTCGCTCCAGTTCCCTCATGCGGATGTCTCTTGCTTCCGCCCTGGCAGCCCGCTTTGCTGCTAGCCTTGCTTCTGCCTGGAAAGTGACAAAAATCTCAGTTTTACAAAAAGGCGGCAAAAGTACTTACAGATCAGATGAGGACAAGGAACAATGGACATATCTTCCAAGGAGGTTGGAAAAAGAAAATATCATCTTAACAAGCTTGCCTGACTTCAATCAACTTTCTCTCTCTGGCCTCAAGTCTTGATGTCAGGGCCATTGTCTTCAGCTGCTTGTCTTGACTACATGCGTAATACACAGCTCACTACTTACTTTCCCGAAACTTGCTCTGTTCCTTTATTTCTTTTCCTAGCAATTCAATCATACAAAGAACTCGAGAAACAGCTGTTATTTGATTTTTAATATTGCCAATATTTAAACTCGCTATCACTGACGTCTTGAACTCTGCTCGTTCCAGGGTCTCCACCTCCCTGTTGCCTCCATCCCTCCCCATCCCTCTTAAACTAAGATATAATTTAAGCACCAAAGGTAATGCACCATTTTTAAAGCAGATCAAGTGTGTTCGGGGCAGCACAGATGCAGACTAACTCAACATTCTGAAGAATATAATTTGGTGGGATTTAGTACTATTAACTCAAGAACCACAAAGAGAAAGCCAACATACACGAATAATTACTCCCTGTTGTACCCTACTAGCTCCAAGCAACTGCTAATCTCTAATAATCTGCTGTCCTCATATTTAATGTAAATGGAGTCACAACAGGAAAGCCCAGCTCTGTCTCTTGCTTGGACTACAACCATCTTCAAATCATCTCTCTAGAATCTGCCCTATAATCCATCCTCTACATGACCATAAAATGGACAATGATGCCTCTGACACCACGCAGGTGTTTAAAACCCTCTACTGGTTCCCGTTGCCTATAATTAAAGTAAGAAGTGGAGGGACACCAAGGACAGGAGGGAAGAGGTGAAAGCAGAAACAAGGCTCCTCATTTCTTAACCCCTCCCTCTTTCTGCTAAGACTCTGCCCCAACTGCACATGGCTGTGTAGCCTCAGGAGGCACTTCCACACTGTAGAAGGTTACCTGACAGGGAGACTCCATCTAAGCACCTCCACAGAACTCATCCTTCTCTAGAGAGTGAGGCTGTGGGTGGCAGCGACTCTGCTCTTGCAACTGATTCCCTGACCATGCTCTGCACATAGGCCTGATTAATGTTAGTAGAGTCATACTTTGCTCTGCTGTGGGAGCCCCTATAATAAAGAGTGAGTTCCAGGTCAGCCAGGGCTATGAAAAGAGACCTTGTCTTTTGGGGTGAGGAGGTAGGGAAATATGACCCAGCAGGTAAAGGTCCTGGGACATACATGGCAGAAAGGGAAAATTAACCATGCAAGTTATCATCACACACACACACACACACACACACACACACACACAATGTGTTAAAAGCAATCTTCAAGAATTAAAATGTAAGCTAGAAGCAGGCAGATCTCTGTGAGTCCTAGCCTGCAGCATGAGTTCCAGGGCTGTCAGGGATCTGAGTTCACTTCTTACTTAACACCCACATGGTGGTTCACAACTCTCTGTAACCTGCAGTTCCAGGAAACGCAACGCCCCCTTCTGGCATCTGAGTACTAGGCATACAAGTAGAAAACGAGAGACACACGCTGGTAAAACACCCACACACAAAACATTCTAGAAACACTTGCCTCTTGGCACCCCACAACTTTAATGCCTCAACATTTGCTTAAAAAAAAGTATCTTTCAGGCTAAAGCCAAAATATCAAGGAAATTCATAAACAGTTTGATGTGCTACACGGATCGTTCAGATCTCTCTGGTCTCTGCTTTGTGGTGTCCCCTGTCCTTGGCCACATCCTTGGTCTAACCTGAGCTACAGGAGATGCTTCCCTCTGTGTTGTTGTATTTATGCCCATCCACGAGAAGAGACTCAGCCAGTGCCTAAAAAGTCCATCCCATAAGAAATTAAAGTAATTGCTAAGAATGCACAGTGTGAGATGACCAACCTCTGCCCTGTCAGTTTGGGCGAGCAGGGCAGACTAACAGCTAACTCCTATTTACCCCCATTCTGGCAATTGTGTCTCACAAGAGTTTGTATGTCATAGAAAAAGTCTTTGAGGCTTAGTTACATCTTAGTAGATAGCAAATGCATTTGAATCTACAAAGTAATAAACTTTTCAAATACTTTTTTATATTATAGTCATGGCAATGAGTAAGAATTTTCATTCAATGTACTGTAGCTTTCTACTTGTAGTCTCTGTTAGAAATTCAGTTCAAAAATACCAGTTCTATCGCTCCAGGGTCTGATGCCGCTTCTGTACCGTCTACACCAACAACCTAAATTATAGGTAAATGGCCAAAGGAAAACCATGCACTCAGAGAGACTCACACAGTCTTCCTTTTGTTACTTCATCTAGCTCTGTGGGGACAGTGTTTAAGTCACACTTGTAACACAGAGAAACAGGACTTAAAACGACTTCATTTGATTTTCTTCCTATACACTGCTGTAAGACTGAGGAGCCAAGGCTGAGTCCAAAGCAGCAGATAAGGCCTGTGCTCTGCAACTGCCACACTTCCGTGGGCACTCAGGAGCACAGCGAGTGACAACAGGGTGTTCACCCAGAGTACAATCCACGGGGAAGCACATGCAGGTTTACTTTACCGATCATCTCTCTCACGCACACAAAGTAAATGGAACACAACTGAGTTCAAACTAAATTAAAACTAAATACAGAAAGACCACTTAATACAAATAACTCCACTGAAAGATAAAATACAAAACACTTAACTGCAGAGACCCAAACAGACATTTATACACCAATGTTTACAGTGTCACAGTCCCAAAAACAACAAGGTGACAACAACCCAAATGGATGGATAAGCAAATTACATTAAGCCTTATGACTGGCTATTGCTCAGTCTTTAGGAGGGAAGGACATTCTGATATGACCACACAGATGGGTCTTATAAAGACTCTAAATGAAGCAAGGTAGAACCAGATGGATGACTGTTCTCTCGCTGTACTTATGTAAAGGACTTAAGATGGGATTCAGAGACAGAATGAAGGGTGGTTGCTAAGTGCTAGAAGGAAGGGGCGTGAAGACTCCAGTGTTTAACAGGGACAGTTTCAGGGCTAAAAGATAGTGAGGTTCTGCAGAAGGATTGAGGTGACAAGTATAAAATATAAATGTACAAAAATGCACATAATGTGTGCAGGAATGCACACTCAAAATGGTTACTATGGTAAACTCAACTTCATGCATATTTCACCAAAAAAGATTTAGCTAAGTTGAAAAGTGATCATATAGACTATGATCACACATGAAATAATAATATTTGGAAGCCTAAATCATTTATGATTTTAGTCTAAAATGACCCCAATTCCTAACACTAACATGTGAAATTGTGGACCTGGAATTGAGGTTGAGAAGTCTCCTGTGCACTCAGGTCACAGGACCAGTTCTCTAAAAGTGATGCTGGTGGTTGTGCTTTCAAACAGGAGGCACATGAAGGCTGATGAAGGATTTAACAAACTAAAACCATATTGTGTGCCTGTAATCCCAGCATTCAGGAGGCTGAGGCAGAAGAGCTGTAAAACTTGAAGCCAGTCTGTGCTACACATCCAGTTTCAAGCTAGCTTAGCCTTAGAGACTGTCTCAAACAATAATAACCCACACTAAGTGTTGTAGCATGAACTTGTAATCTCAGTTAGTTTCAGTTACTTAGCAGGCTGAGGGAGAAGGGCCACAGCAGTTCAGGTCCTACAGCATAATAGGCAACTTAGAGAGATCTCATTAAGTACATGCATACATATATACATACATACATGCATATATATACACACACACACATATTCTCTCTCTCTCTCTCTCTCTCTCTCTCTCTCTCTCTCACACACACACACACACACACACACACACACACACACACACACAACCTCAAAGGCTTTTGCAGTGGATATGGTACCAGAATACAGACATCATGAAAGTGCCCTAAATGAAACCGAGAGAGGAGATCATCTACCAGTATCAGTATCAATGGACATGTAGATGCAGGCTAGTCCAGCCCTACTGCCAGCTGGTCTACAAATGTAGTAGGAAAAAAAGAAAACACTTAGAATTCTGTGAAGTATGGCCCTAGAGACAGCTCAGTGATTAGGAGCACTTTGCTGTTCTTGCAGAGGACCTGGGGTTCAGTCCCCAGCATCCACACGGCAGCTCACAACCATCTGTAACTCTCGTTCCAGGTCATCTAATGCCCTCTTCTGACTTCTCTGGGCACCAGGCACACATGTGGTGTATCAGACATATGCAAGCAAAGCACTCAGACACATAAAATAAAATGTAGAAAACAAATGTTTAAGCTTATGAAGTAGGCAGCTGAGCTGGGCAAGGAGATCCTTTGATTGTGTCTGGGACTTAAGATAAAGTGAGCCTGAGCATGCGCAGTTATCACCATCGACATCTCCAGTGGACATCTGAGACCTGCAAGGATTAAGTGACTAGCATCGATGACCTAGGGCATAGACTTTTATATAAAATGTAATGACAAGTGCATTAGCAGGGACTGTGTTTGCTGCCTTAATTGTTGCTGCTAATTTTGTTACATTTAAAGGTGGTCCCTCAAAAAGCTCCCAGCAATGGAAAGCAGAGGCAGGTGGATTTCTGAGTTCGAGGCCTATCTGGTCTACAAAGTGAGTTCCAGGGCAGCCAGGGCTACACAGAGAAACCTTGTCTTTTTTTTTTTTTTTTTTTAAAGCTGGCATACCTTCTAACTTAGACACCTTGTATCAAACAACTAATTGTTGGTCCCTGCAGCCAGAAGAGGGACAAAGTTCTTGCTTAGTAAGACAGCACTCACACTAAGAAAATGAGCTACAACCTTCATAATGAGCATCTGTGCCAAATTCCTGGTCTAAGTCAAGTGTTAACATGCCTTTGTTCACAGGATGGAATGTCACTCACAAGGTGGCAATGCCAGTAGAACCACACACTTGAAGCACAGACTGAATCCTGCCACCAGCTTGTAGAACTACAAGCCTTTGTGCCTGCCCTTCCAGAATGTTTACAATACTGGGTTATGGATATGGTCCCTGTGAACTGAGGGGAGCTACAGTTCTCAGATGCAGTGTAGCCGGTGTCACAGTGAGGTGGGTTGAAATACACCATGAACCTTTGAGTGAAGCTACTTTTGAGGGAGCTGTTCATTAAACATGTTTGTCCAGGCAATGCTACAAATAACAGCAAAAAAGAAAGAAACGAGCCCAGCCCTGTCACTGAATGCAGCCACCCTGAGCCATCCAAGCTGCATCCGTGCAGCTTCATCCATCTACCAGCCTCACACAGTTCCCTGCTTGAGCGTGTGCTGAAGACAAGACTCACTGCTGTTCTTCTAGGAAGCTGAAAGAAGTGCAGCTGTCGTCATTGGTGAGGTCCCAGCAAGACTGCCTGTTAAGACGCTTCTCTGGCCCGGCAGTGGTGGCACACGCCTTTAATCCCAGCACTCAGGAGGCAGAGGCAGGTGGATTTCTGAGTTCGAGGCCAGCCTGGTCTACAGAGTGAGGGCTATA
>NC_034599.1:104524442-104532474 GCF_900095145.1 Mus pahari | reverse complement strand
AGGAGGAGGGGGAGGAGGGGGAGGAGGGGGAGGAGGGTAAGCAGCAGCAGCAGCTTCTCTGCCTATATTCCAAGAAGGCACAAGAGCTGGGAAGGCCATCAACTGTGCCCAGGGAGCACAGGGACAGGCCAAGTACCATCCCTAACACTTGGTACCTAGTCAGCGAAAAGAGAATATCTCATAAAAGATGAGTATGGAAAAACATTCAGGAGGAAGCAATGTCGTATGGACACATTTGAGTCATTACTGTTGTTTGTTTTTACTCAGTGCTTGTTAATGGAAAGAACCTGACCAAAACTGTGTCACATATTTTAAGACTTATTAAAAAAAAAAAAAAAAGTTAATGAGAAAGGAGAGGGGAAAAACGATGGAAAAGACCTCACATCCACTGAGCCATCAGTCACAGCTACTAGAATGGCTTTATTAAAACAAATTAAATTTTAAGTAACTACAGCTGGCAAGAATGTGGCAAGATCAAACCCCACACAACTGCTGGAAGTGTACAATGGTATATAGCTGCTTTGGGAAAGTATAGCAGTTTCTCCAGAAGTTAAATACAGAGTTGCCATAAAGCCCAGCATTTACCACAAGACGTGAACCTAAGGGGGATGAAGACAGTGTTCCCACAAATATTCACAACAGTTCTGCTCATTAACAGTCAAAATGCAGAGATAACCAAAATTCCAGCATCTGGTGAGTGGTAAACAAATGTGGGGGATCCACTACTGGAATACTACTCAGCCATTAAAACAAACACGGACTAAAAAAGGCTACAACATAGATAAGCCTTGAAAACATTTTGCTGAGTGAGAAAAGACAGGAAAAGTGACACGTGATTCTATGTCTATAAAATACCAAGAATAAGCAAATCTATACAGACAGAAACTAGACTACTGGTTGCCAGGGAAGGATGAGATAGGGAGTGACTACTAATTAAGAAGGGAGTTCTCCAGGGGCTGATGAAATGCTTTGCAATTAGATAAAAGATGATAACTGTACATCACAGTAAGCAGATTTTAAAAAAATACAATATCCTTAAATGGTACATGTGTTGGTCACTGAGATATATTCTTTTTTTAATCTTTATCTTTATTTTATGTGCATGGGTGCTTTGCCTGTATGTATGCCTGTGCACCGTGCACATACAGTGACCAGGAGCAGAAGAAGGTGTGAGATTGCCTGAGCCCGGAATTGCAGACAGTTGTATGTTACCACGTGGGTTCTAGGAATCAAACCTAGATCCTCTGCAAGAGTCCTCAATGCTCTTAGCCACTGAGATGGCTCTCCAGCCTACTGAATTATATCATAAGGTAAGCTTTCTTAATAAATAAAAGTGCATTTTAAAAAAACCCAAGTTACAAGGTGTGGAGGCAACATCTGCAATCCTGGTACCTAGGAGGCTATGGCAGGAGTGTGCCATCCTTATCTACATAGGGAGTCTGAGGCCAGCCTGGGCTATATGAGAACCTATCTCAAATACACACAAACACACACACAAACAGAGAGAGACAGAGAGAGAGAGAGAGAGTGAGAGAGGGGGGGGGGGTACTAAAATATGCAAAATTCCAGTTCACAAAGTTTAATGTATAAACAGAAGAATGGAAATTTTATGACCTAGAAGGTTTAGGAAATATTGGGTTGAACTTCTTTTTTTAAGTTGGAATATTAGTAACAATGAACATCAGAAATCTCAAAGAGGGGCACAGAATATATAGCATTTCTTGGACCAATTACTTGAGTTTACTAAGTAATCCTTTAAACATGATGTTCCAGGAATACAGTCTGAGGAATCAGCTTATGAAAATACATCAGAATCCAACTCAAACTGGAGTAAGTCTGCTAAGGGATAACCTTACCTAAAATTAAACAATATTATCAGAATAACTTCCTCATAATCAAAACCCTAACTTCCACCTGGCACGGTTAGTCATAACTGTAGTTATAACTGTAGTCATAACTGTAGTCATAACTGTAGTCATAACTGTAGTTATAACTGTGGTCCCAGCTGATCTGGGGGCTAAAGCCAGAGAATCTTGAGCCCAGGAATATGAATCCAGCAAGATCCCACCTCAAATAAATAAATAAATAAATAAATAAATAGATAAATAGATAAATAAATGGCGCACTTTGCAGATAGTGGGCAAATGGAGATCTCATGGCTCTGCCTGTTGCCATTTGTGCACTGACCTATTAGCAAGACTGGATGCCTGATTGCTTCTAATCCACAAAATCAATCTCTGGCTAGAGAGGACAAATACCTTGTCAAGAACATCACCTCACCTGCAAACACTGGAGCCAAGACCCACATCCTAAGACGCACACTGGTAGTCCATACTCTCACCCACTCTACCACAACCTGTCTATACATGCAGTCTGAGCCAGTCTCCTCAGACAAACCACAGAGCTTTGCTTTGGATGGTTTTCAAATGAGCTCCAATTATCTTTTCTGTAGAGCTGCCCTGGCTGTTCTATTGGTTCTTTGACCACTGCTGCACACCAGATGCAGATAACCTCCTTTTACTGTGCCCTACCTTTCTGCTCATCTTTGATCATAGTTTCAGCTCTCAG
Source organism: Mus pahari (assembly GCF_900095145.1). Taxonomy (NCBI): domain Eukaryota; kingdom Metazoa; phylum Chordata; class Mammalia; order Rodentia; family Muridae; genus Mus; species Mus pahari. Next base: position 104,529,906 of record NC_034599.1, on the reverse strand, counting down.
CCAATGAGGATTCAGATCCAGTACCACACACTCTGACTTCTCAGCTATAATCAAAGCCTCCATCTCTTAACACCTAATGGATGAGCTATCAGCAGACCAAAGTGAGTGAAAACAACTCTACCCTTGTCTAGTGGGCATCCTGGCTTCGCTAGTCTCCAGCAAGGGAGCCCACACCATCCCACTCAAGCCTCAGGAACTCCTGAACTCCTAAATCCATCCTAGATTCCTTCCAACAGATCCCCCCTCTTCCCAACAGCTCTTGCCACTTCCACCTCGAGCACTACAAGCTTCTTAATTCTAACTTCAGTTTCTCCCTTCTTTGAGACTTCCCACTATATGCTATTGGGTCAACCTACTGAAACCCCCAGGAACAAGCACAGTAAAACTCCTCAAACTTAAAGCACAGTCGTGACAGACCTAGTGGTGTCCAATACCCAAAGGCATCCACAAGCTTTCTGCATTTTAAATTCAGATTCTGGAACTGCTTCAGTTTAGCAGGCATAGTGACTAGGTAAAATTTGCTGTAGGTTCCTGCAGCATTCCAATAAGAGGCTCACCTGAGGCCTTCAATCCTCTTAGAACTCTGTTCATTGGATAGACAAGGAAAGAGGGGCTTCTTGATCAGCTGGGCAGTGTTCACTGCTTTCGTCAATAAAATCCATATATCACATCTCACTTGAGACTACTATTCTGATATGAAACAAAGGCACGCTTACTTCACAATAGTCTGAATCTAGTACCTAACACTTGAGAGGCAATAGCGTTAACCAAGACATAAATACATTCTATAAATTGGGGTAGGTCCAAGAGTACCTACTGAACCACAAATAGGTGCTTTTGTTTTGTTTTTAGGACATATATACTCTATGAACCACAGAGGCCTTCAGAAACAAAATAGGTACCACTGAAAACTGTCATACTAATACAGACTGTTTTAAATAAACAGGAAGGAGAGCATTTCTAAGAAATACTATGGAAATGGTCTCCATTGTCAATGGAGAAAGTTCTGCAATATCGCCTTTCTTCTCTCTCCTACATGAGGTATTTCTCCACTTGCTCCAATGCTTCCCCACCACAGAAGGAATCTTTCAAATGTCTAAAGATGAGCTTGAAGTAGAAAATACAGCTTGTGGCCTGAAGGAGGCATTCCCTCCGCATCTTCCTGCCCCAGTCAGACCTCCAAGGCTCTATGCTGCCCTTTTTCCTTTATCTCAAGTCCCACTGAAGAGCTGTCCTTCCTGTTTGAGGTCAGAGCTGCCCCAAGCCCATCGCCCTCAAACACATCCCTCCAAACTACCATGAAAGACTCACCCAGCCAGGACCCTGTCCCAACTATCCTGGCTTTCTTTCCTATCTTAGCTTCTTCTTCTATTGGCTCATCAAAATTGGGAGCAAGTTCTGTCCCTTCTTTAAAAACTGGGTAAGGAATCCGCAGCCAGCTCAGATCTAGTCTCTCTTGGCAGCCCCGTTCTCAAGTAGCTCCCTCCTCACTTCCCACTTGGTTCAAATGACTGCAGTCTGGCTTCTGCCCAAATCACTGAACTGAAACTACTCAGTCAGAGGTCACTAATGACCTCTAACTACCAAACCCAGTGGAATTCCTAAGTTCTTATCTCACTTCTCTCTGGGCAGCTGAAATCACTAACCCCTCATAACTCCTGAAAGCTGCTGGTGTCCTGCAGCACGAGCACCTTCTGGTCTTCTCTGTGCTTTCTAATATCCCTCTTCTGAATCCTGTGTGGACACACATTTTTTTTTTGTAGATCCTTAAAGTTTTAACAGAGCTGGAGTCTCCAAGCTTAATCTTCTGTCTCTGCATTCAATCTTCTCTCCTGGGAGATACTACCTTCTGTTGATAAAAGTCAGCAAATCTGTATGTCCACAACAGGCTCCTCTCCCACCCAGCTGATCTAATGGGCTATTAGAAATGGGTCCTGTCCCACAAGAACTTCAGACTCAATAAATCCCTAATTAAACATAGAATCTTTAAGGTCTCTCTTCTTGTTTATAGCTTCAATCACTGTCCCTCGACTCAGAAGATGGAGTGGTGAAGGCCCATAAGGCTCTTTCCCTTTTCCTAGCCTCCCTCCACAGCTTAGCCTCTGAGCCCACCTCCTCAGCTCCCACAAGTCTCCACACTTTGCCATTCTCCCTGAATGGCCCCTTCCCTCTGCCACAGCTTCCTCCAGGCTCTCATCATCCCCACAGATGCAAACAGCAACTTTCTCCTGGGCTCTCCCCTCCTACAGACCCGACACTTCCCATGGCCACTAGGGAAACTGCCCTGGAGGCCTAATCTAACTGTGGCCCCATAGAGTTCAAAGTCAATTCCAACTCCCCCAGTGTACACACAGTGTGATATATTCATGTGATAGGGCATGAGCTACTAGCCTGGCAGTTCATTTCTCCATATCCCACTACCTATTTCACACCCTTGTACCTGCAGACACTTAGGATTCAAAATACAAAATCTGGGAACTGAGGCACAAGGCACTATGAGTTTGGGGCTACTGAGCTGAAGTAAATCTTTTCTCACTCACTAGGTGTATGAAGGTAGGAACCTATAATAACCAGCACTTGGGAGCTTGAGGTAGGAGGATCATAAATTTGAGGTCAGACAGGGCTCTATAGTCAGATTGTATCTAAAAAAAAAAAAAAGAGTGAAACCCTCAAGAAAAATGACTAACTCAGGTAGCGCGTGCTCAGCATTTACTGTTAATTTTGTTTATTCTTCCATGGCACTCAGGCCAAAAGAACACTGAAGAACAAATTAAGAGGCATAATATTTATTGTGTTGCCATGGTTTCCAAATTAACAAATAAGAGTTATTACTCCATGTTCCTAGCAACTTCGCTTCAATCCAAAATGTGAGGTATCCTTTTTTTTTATTAGACCTTGAAATGTATTGTGCTTAACAATTTTTTTAAAAAGCTTTGGTACTTAGGAACAAATATTTAAATTTTTCTGAACATAGCCATTAATATGTATTAGATAAAACTGAAACAATAAAATCTAGAAAATGTAACTCTTCTTTTCATAATTGTCAAAAACTGTACCTTCTTATTTATGCAGACCTTTTGACAGCAAAAACAATCTTAGCAAATATATAAGGAAATCAAAGGTTAAAAAGTTTAATTACTGAGATCTGATTACAAACTAATAAATAGCCCAAGAAAAGCAAAACGTAGGGTCTGTAATGACAGAATCTAACCAAAGGAGGGCTATAAGTACATATAGAAGTACTGGGTGGTTGGGGTGGGGGGCCACACCAGCAACGCCTTCCCTTTTACCGTACTGGGATTGAAGGCTCTGTCACACCTAGACAAAATGAACCCTTTAGCATAATCATGTTCCTTTGATTCCAGACAGCAACAAATCAAGGGACAGTGAAGTTCTGAGAACATCACTGGTCTTCCAGAAAGGAGTGACAAGCAGGCAGCGGTGGGTAGCCTGGTAAGGAAGAGCGCTTCAGCTCCATCTCTCTCCTTTTTCTCCTCTGCTGAGGATAGGGGGAAACAGACTGGCTCAATGAATTCTGGATAAAGGTACAGCTTACACCAGCACTCTCAGACGACGGGCTGGTAAAGTCAGTAATCAGAAAGGACATTTAATTTTTTTTTAACTGTGTAGAAACGGAAAAATATTGACTCCTCATAACTGAAATAAGGAACTGCTATTTCACAATAATTATGAATTTTGTGAATCGACACTGAGAACACTTAAGTTACAAAGAGGAAGAACTTTGACTCATGGAATTATTTTCTCTGACAAACCCAATTTGTACAGAATAATCTAAATCAAATACATAAAGAAAGAAAAAATAAAAGGTGTCAAAGATAAAACTAACTTGACCTGGAACTCCTTACAACTCAACCAAAGAGAAGTCACCTTCCCCTTGCCCTAGATGATGGCGATCACACTGTGAGTTCAATTACCCCAATGTGCAAACTAGATACAAGGACTGAGAATCTGCTAAGGCCCCCTCTCACCTATGAGCTCGAAGTTTGTGTTCTCAAGTCTCCCTGTGAAGTTTCCATGTGGCTGTCTCACAGCCATCTGAAATACAGCACATGCCAACATGCAACCATGCCTTCCCCCTCCCCAATTCTGACTCTCCCTACCATCTATCCAGATGTATTCGCCCGGGTCCTGTCTCCGCCACCTATCCATAGCCACTCAGAGCACTGTCTACTTACCTCCCCATTCCACCTGCCCCACCCCCTGTGGCTCCTGACTCACCTCCGTGAAACCACTGAGGCCTCTTCTCTGATAGCATCTCCAGCCCATAATAAGCCATCCTTCTGATCATTCCACTCCTACACATAGCCTTCACCATTTCCCATACTGTCCTCAGTACAGACTAATGCTCCTACATAACACATGACAGTCTACATCATCAGGGCTCTCAGCCGCATCCCTGCTAATGCTTGTGTTGTGCACTGGAAGTTTAGCAACATTCTCAGCCTCTGCCCACACTGCCTGGGCACCTTCCCCATGCCACCCTTCACTGTGACAGGCACACATGTCCACAGACATTGCCAAACATCCCAGGGAACAAAACTAGCCCCTAGCTGCAAACTACTAGCTTGAGTTAGTTAATTCCTCTTTCTTCTCCTGTCTCAGCTGTCACCTGAAGTAACGAGAGGCCCTAGATGATGGCATCCACACCTCTAAGAGGTCAGGAACTATGGGAAAGTCCAGCTCCCACCTCACCCTTCCAAGCACTAAGGACTTGGCAAGGTTACCTGCTGCCTCCATGGCTTATACTCAGTACTGATGAAGTAGTAATGCATTAAAGGGCCTAGGGCTGTTCGCTAAAGCACTCAGTGTATAACATTAAAAGCTGAACAAACCTTAGCTGCCGCTGTTAGTCCTTGGGTTCTATACACCCCTTCAAACTCACAAGCTTACAAAAAGTTCTCTAACTCCCTCTCCCTTGAGGAATAGCTCTCATCCTTCAAATCTCAGGTGAAAGGCCACTTCCTCCAAGGAAGCCTTCCCAAGGCCCTCAAACATGTCCCTTGTGGCACACTCTTTAATGAAACTGTTTACTGTTCTCTCAAAGCACTTAACAGTTATAAATACACACATTACATATTTCCTTGATTCTAAGAATCCCAGTGACTATAGCAGACACAGATAACCAGTTTTCAAGACAAAAAGGAATTGCTAAGTATCTGAACATTGAGGAAGAATCCATTATGTGGTCTTCAGTGCCTATTTCCCCTTTTGAATCTAAGCTCTATGGTAGAGCCATATACTCTATACCATCTAAATGTAGCAGTGCCCATACGTAATAGATCTTTAATTAATGTGTGCTGAATGAATATTAAAAGTTCACTTTACCAGGTGTGGTTAACCATGTCTACACAGTGAGCTCCCAGCCAGTCAGCACAACACATAAGGAGATTGTGTCTCAAAAATAAATTAAAATAAAAAGGGAGGGAGGGAGGGAGGGAGGGAG
>NC_034599.1:104522588-104523887 GCF_900095145.1 Mus pahari | reverse complement strand
CAGAGTGAGTTCCAGGACAGCCAGGACTACACGAAGAAACCCTGTCTCAATAAATAAATAAATAAATAAATAAATAAATAAATAAATAAATAAATAAATAAAATAAAAGATTAATTTATGTATATGAGTACACAGTCACTGCCTTGAGACACAGCAAAAGAGCACATTGGTTCCCATTACAGATGGTGTGAGCCACCATGTGGTTACTGGAAACTGAACTCAGGACCTCTAGAAGAGCAGACAGTGTTCCTAGCCACTGAGCCATCTCTCCAGCTCTGGTAATACACATTTTAAGAAAGCTTTTGTACTTGCCAAAAGTTTTTCTAATCTTCTATTAACTGTGAACTATAAATAAATCAGTTACTCAGAGCAGCAGTATTCCCATCAGCTCCGTCCAGATGGTAAGGGTCCACTCCCAAAGGCCTGCTAGGATGTGTCTTTCTACCCAAGCCCAATCCGAATCTCCATACCTTCTCCTCAGGCTGTTAATCTATAATCAAGAAACTTCTGGTTCTCCTAGATGCCTAAGTGGCTATTACCTCCTTAGGCAATAAATGGCAATCCAATAAAGTCTAGTCAACAGATGAATTTAGGAACAAAAAGATTATACATACAATAGACTATTACTCGGCCACTAAGAAGAATTCAGATTGCCTAAAAGAAATTAAGATTGTTAAGATTCAGAGATCAGGAAGACTGCTCTAAAACCGTGTCTTCTAAACAAGATAGGGTCCTTGCCACTCAGGAACTCAGAGCACCTCTGGCTGCCTACGCAAGACTTACACAAGATCAAGCCAGTCAACATTTCAGCATGGACAGGGGAGGCTCTCATGGGGCCCCACCCCTACCTAAAGAGCTACTGGCAACTGACAGCTCCTGGGGAAGAGAGAGTCAGGTTATCCAAGGGTGTGACCCCTGGAGGCTGCCCATGTTCCAGCAGATGCACCCACACCCACGTACACACAGGCAGCCCTAACTGGACTTAGTGGAGTATTTTTAAAAAAGAAAAAGAAAAAGAAAAAGAAAAATGACATGAAGTTGGGAGGGAGATTAGGTGGGGGTAGCTGGGTGTAATGAAGGATAGAGATGAGCAAAATATATTAAATGCATATCTGAGATCCTCAAAAAAAGATAGTAAACGTATTTACAGAGAAAAGGCTATCTGCAAGCCTCTCTAAAGGCTTCGATTCCTCAGACTACTCCCTAACATATATAAAAAAAGTTTAAGTAAATGCTTCAATGTTTTTTTAAAAAATAGAGTGTGTGTGTGTGTGTGTGTGAGAGAGAGAGAGAGAGAGA
>NC_034599.1:104508697-104521843 GCF_900095145.1 Mus pahari | reverse complement strand
GTTCTTTACTGGCTTGCTTCCCCTGACTTGTTCAGCTTGCTCTCTTATAGAACCAAGACTACCAGCCCAGAGATGGTCCCACCCACAAGGGGCTCTCCCCCCTTGATCACTAATTGAGAAAATGCCTTACAGCTGGATCTTGTGGAGGCATTTCTCCAACTGAAGCTCCTTTCTCTGTGATAACTCCTGCCTGTGTCAAGTTGACACAAAACTAGCCGGTACACTGCCCTACTATGTACTTTAGGCTAGGTGGCCCTCAAGCTCCCAGGCAATTCTCCTACCTCCTCCTTCCACCTCACCAAAAGAATGAGAGGATTACAGCTGTGCCACCTCACCTGACTCTGTACTCTCAACACCTGTCAGGCTTCTGAGACAAGGGCATCGACCACCGAACCCTCCCCACGCCCACCTCCAATTGGGAAACAAACACTTTGGTAATTTTAATTTTTATCTAAAAGTATGTGTCTTGTATAAATACTTAAGGTCACTATAAAGGACTATTTTTTTCATTTTTTAAAATATCTTTTTTAGCTAAAAATATCTGGCGTCTACTATAAAGTAACTGTATAAAGCTTTTAGATAACTTTTCTTTATTTCAACACTGTCCTACTCAGTTTTTTAGTTAATGTTGCTTCAAATACTATTCTACAAAATTTGACTTCTACACTAAAATGCTGGCAAAACAAGCATGAAGACCAGAGTTCAATCACACAGAACTCACATTAAAATGTTGTGTATGCCTATAATCCCAGCACTGAGTAAGTGGAGAGACAAGAGAACCCTGGGCTTGCTGGCCACCTGTCCAGCTCAACTGCCAGCTCCAGCTCCAGGGAGAGAGCCTGTCTCAAAAACATATGGCACAAGAGCGACGGGGTGCAGAGGGCAAGCCTGGTGACGGCAGTTTGAGCCCAGACCCCATGGGAGAAGGAAAGAAATGACTTCTGAAAGCTGCCACCTGACCTCCACCAGCACACTGTGGCACGAGTGCGCGCGCGCACACACACACACACACACATTGAAATATAAAAAGGGACAAAAAGCAATTGAAGAAGACACTCCATACCGACCCCTGGCCTCCATGTCTGTACACATAGTCACACAATAAAAAATAATTCTTAAAAGGGTGTGGTGATACAACTCTGTTTACAATGAGAGTGGGGATAGTATAAAGTCAGGAGAATCAGAAGTTCAAAGTCTACATAGGGATTCTGAGGCCAGGCTAGGCCACATGAGGAAGAAGCTTTTAAATACCAACAACAAAAAAGCTTAAATTAAAATAGCAAAGGGATATCACTGCCATCTTTCCTGATGAAAAAAGCTCTCTCGATAGATAGAGAGATATGATAGATTTTATATATATATATATATATATATATATATATATATGCTAAAAGTTCACCCTTGTAGAGTATATAATGTAGTGTCTTTAATATAATCCATTATCACCCCGACGAGGAAACCCATATAACCTGAGCAGTCACTCCCTAATGCCCTTAGCTCTGGTGTCACAATCCATCAACTTCTATGGATTTGCCTGTGCTGATAATTCCTATAGATAAAATCACAATTAAAATGTTATTATTTATCACTCAAAAGCTAACAGAAAATCTGCGGTTACACTCAGAATCTGAAACACAGGTAGAGCCTCAGAAAGGCATCCCAGCAGAGAGCTCTCCTAAACATCCATACACACATACACAGGAGATGCTGCGGAGATTCGACTGAGATTCGAAAAGCATCGAATCCTCCCTCCTATTGCCCCTCCTTTCCCCTAAGTCATCAACAAACTGAAACAAAACCTCCCTAGAAGCTGTTAGTATCTGAAGGATTCCATACAAAAGTCCCAGCTCTGCCCAGGATCCCGAGTGGTTGCTGCTAAGCTTGCCCAGCATGCACCAAGCATCACATGAGTCACATATGGTGACACACACTTGTAATCCCACCAGTGGGAGGTGGAGATAGGAGGCTCAGAAGGCATCCTTGGCTGTATAGGAAGCCAAGGCCAGCCTGGGCTTCCTGAGACCCTCTCTCAAAAACAACAATAGATGGATGGATAGACAGAAGGACGGACAGATAGATTAATGATAGACAGACAGACAGACAAATATCTACTAGAATGTTTCAAAAAGCAATCTAGGATTGTAAATCCCTTAAGGGCAGTTTCTGTCAACATTTACCCAGCAGCTCTGAGAGCTACATACAGCAGTTCTCAGACCTCCAAAATTCTAAGCATACACAAAGCACATAACTAGTGAAAAATGAATTTCAGATGAATTCTTAGAAAATCAAGTCAGAAGGGATACAAATCTAAGTACATTTTACTAGGACAGATGTATGATGTGAACTGCAGGCATGTTCCTAGCAAATTCCCCACAGCTAGCTGACAAGCGAATGTCTGCCTCCCCAGCACCTATGAGCATCATTTGTACACCTCAGCACACACCTCTCTGGCGATGTTACTCAAAGCTTCATCTTCTGCAGAAAATCGATCTTTTACCGGCGTTCTTTTCCTTCCAGAACCAGGAGTCCCCATCTTGTTTTTTTAAATAATTTTTAACTCTGAAAATGAGTTTACTTGTGTTCAGCACTGAAATAAACAAAAACAGTAAGTTAGGATGTTTTCATTGTGGAATCTTAAGGCTTATTTAAACATTCAACTTTAACACTGCAATTTTATTTCTTCTCAAATAAATCAGTGAATAAATTCCTTTTCACACTACCAAATTATTTCACTGCATTTTAGAGTATTTAAATTTATATCAATTACCAACTTACTAACACCACTAAGCTATTCACAACAACCTATGAGAATGTTATCTTAGCTCAGAAAACTACAATCAAAATGTAATTATACCTAACAGTATAAAATTAATATGGCTTTTTCTAACATCTATTTCCAGTCTAGAAAGATGTTTCATAAGTTTCAGACTGTGTGAGTGCATTACTGCATGCAGAAAGCATGCCACGCTACATACAGTCCCTTCTTCTAGATGCACAGCTGAGAAACAGCTCATTTAACCCAACACCCAGTAAGACTACATATTTTTCCTAATTTTAACAAAAAAAAAAAAAAAAAAAAAAAAAAAAACTTGAGACATTTCATTACAATATGACACACCAAGATCTTCCAAGTTAGCTTTCCCCCCTTAGAACAGAGCATGTTAAAAATACAAGTAACTTTCATGTACTGCAATGTACAAGCATCTGCTACTAATGCATGCCAACAGCATCTGCTACTAATGCATGCAACAACAAAGACTGAGTGATGGATTCAGACACCAGGTTCAAGGCACTCAGTTACAGGTATCAACTATTGCAACTTCTCTGTATAGTTTAAAACTTTTTCATCATATATTTGAGGAAAATAATGGTTGAGAAACATGAACAACTAAGTCAACAAAAGGCATGAGAATTAGGAATGATACTTTTTTAAACATTTGACTTGAAAAGGAAAAAAGTAAAGGTAATCTCAAACAAATAGTTACATATTAACTTAAAAAAAAAAAAAAAAAAAAAAAAAAAAAAAAAAAACAATTGGCAAAGGAAAGAATGGCTAATTCCCTGAAGTAGAAGAGAGGTCAGGGGAGACAGGAGCAAAAGAACTGGTTCAAGACATCAATCCTACCAATACCAAAATGAGATTAATACATAAAATGAGTAAGTCATATGCAAAACCCATAGAAATAAAAAGTACATCAAGAAACTGAAAAAAGGTACAAAACATTTTAAAATGTAGCTGGGCCTGGTAGCATGCAAGACTGCAAGTTCAGGTGCTCTGGGTACAAAGTGAGAGTCTGTCTCCAAAGAATAAAGAAAGTACGTGTACGAGCCAACGCCTGGGATGTCGCAGAATAAGACCAAGAGGAAACCAAACCCAACCTCACTCTCTTAAAGAGCATGAGCACCAAATGGTTTCGCTAGGCTCACACTGTATGAAGCATAATGCCTACACGCCTTACACAAGGTTAGCCTAAGAACTATAAAATGCCTTTTAAAGTCTTGTGGTCTGAACATACACTACTCTCCATACCAACACACAGATAATCTGTCCACTTCCTCTCCTCACAAGACAGCATGCCAATGGTCGCATTTCCTTCCTTGCCAACATGCTGTTCTACAAATGAACAGTAATGGCAGTTCTTATAATAATTGGTTATCAACTGTAGAAAACCCAAACCTGATGTACTTTTACCAACAAATACATTCTCTAAAACCTGATAGAAAACTACTTTCTAGTGTTGTTCACATGACCTTCTTCTTCTATGCCTGCTGAAGTATCTCAGAGGATGAAACGATGGGGAAAATTATAGTGTTAAAGACAGAGACTTAAAACTGAAATAAGACAACCCATGGGATCAGAGTGTTTAGTGTGCAAGCATGAGGACCCGAGTTCAAATCCCTAGCATCCCTGTTAAAAATATCTGGGCATGGCTCTGTGCCTGTAACTTCAGCACTACAGGAGGTGACAATAGGAAGATGCCTGGGGTTTGCTGGCTGGCGCCCTAGCAGGTTCAACAAGAGACGTGCTTCAGAGGAATAAAGTGGAGAGTGAGAGCAGGGAACCAGGCATCCTCCCCTGGCACCACACACACGTGTGCATTACCACACACACACACACACACACATCAACAACAATAATAATAAGTTACAAATAAGTGAAAGTGAACCACATAACTGGGTAACAAAGAACATCACTGAAAGCAAAAACAAGAGAGAAATACATAATATAATTTAATTTGATTTGAAATTAAAGGCATTTTACAAAATGCCACATAGCTTTACTTGTTCTACAGTTTAGAAACACCTGCTATTTTTAAGGCATGCCTTTAATCCCAGCATTCGGGAAGCAGAAGCAGGCAAACTGTGCATTTGAGGACAGCCGGGTCTACAATGCAAGTTCCAAACCAGCCAGAAGTACATAGTGAGACCCCCAACTCAAATTAAACAAACAAACAAAAAAAGAAAAACCTACCAAGAATTTGCAAGGCACTTTTTTCTACTACCTGTCTATCCACCTTTCTCAAGATTGTTTTTATCTGTGTGTGTGTATACATAAGTATGTCTGTATGTATACATAAGTGCATGCGCTCCATATGCATGCGTACACATGCCTGTGGAGGCCAGAGACTCTCTGATCTCCATAACTGGACTTACAAGAGGTAGGGAGCCTCCTGATGGGAGAGCATTGAGCCAAACCTAGGTCCTCTGCAGCAGCAGCAGCAGCAGCAGCAGCACACACTCTTAACTGATGAGCCACCTCTTCAGTGCCTCCATCCACCCATCTTAAATGCTATTCTACTAAGGAGGGAAGAAGTATGGGTTGGAAAGATGACTCAGCAAGCAACAGCACTGGCTACTCTTCTAGAGGACCCAGGTTCAATACCCCAGACTCACATGATGGACTCATAAACTTCTGTAACTTCAGCCCCAGAAGATCAGATGACCTTTTCTAGCCTTTGTGCATACTGTGTATACACGTGGTACTCAGATATACATGCAGGCAACACACTCATACACATAAAAAGAAAAAAGTTATTTTAAGGAAGCACTATTTTTCTTTTGTCGCTTCTTTTAGTTTTGTACATAAGAAACTATTGCCTATCCCAAGGCCAGAATATTAACTCCTGCTTCTATGATTCATGGTTAACTTTGAATATGAATGAGGCAGGGATCCAATTTTATTCTTTTACATGTGAACATCTACTTGTCCTGGCACTATATGCTGAAAATACTACTCTTTCTTTCTCTAGGAACTTATCATGCCGCCCTTATGAGACATCAGGCTTACGGTAAGCCAGGATGAGTCCATGGGTTTAAGTGCTTGCCAAGCAAGCTGGACAACCCATGTTTAATTCCCAACTCATGTAAAGGTGCAAGGGGAAAAGCCCAGTCCCAAGCACTGCTCTCTTACCAGCACACCTGCACCTAGCGTGCCCACACATTCTGCCCATCCACACTAATTATAGAAGGAAACAGAATTTCTAATCTCCTGGCTATCAAAGTACAGGCAGATGGAAGGGGGGAGGGTTAACTTGGTTCTATTCCATCAATCTATATACTTTTCTTTATATTGTACCACACCATCTTCATTACTTTGAAGCCTTACATGGCTTTGTATAATTGTTAAAATTAGAAAAGTGAGTCATCCAACTTTTATCTTGTTCCTTTAAGATTTTTGGTCTGAGAATCCTGTGCACTTCCATGTAAATTTTAGGAAGTTTGTCATTTTTTTGGAAGAAATAAATAACAAAGAAAAATGGACCCTGAATTAAAATGGCAATTACAAGGACTCAGGACTCAGTTTGGGGACTGCCTTAGCAATATTAAGCCCCAGTCCCAAAGTCATAGGATTCTTGCAGTTATTTCGTCCTCCTTATTTTGCCACGAGACATCGTGTTTTCAGTGTGCAGGTCTTGCATTTCTTTATTAAATGCATTCCTATGTCACAAGTAGCATTTAGAAGCTCAAACAGGTACGAAAATTTCTACAAGTTGTTACATGTGACAGAAAATTATGTTATCACCAATAACAACAAAAAAAAAAAAGCTGTGAAGTCAGAATCAAGGAGAAGGCGTCAAGGAACTGCTCCGAAGCCCGTCTGTAGCAGAGCCGAGGGTGGGTGGATGAGAAGCTGTACGTTTGCAAACACAGCATAAGCGAGGTGTGGTGGCACATAGCTATACTCCCAAAACTCGGGAGTCTGAGGCAGGGTTGAATGACAAGAATGACACCATTTTAGTCTCACACGAGGGAGTCGCACTTTTGCTCTTGACACCTATGGCCTCCAAGCACAGTAGCACGCACGTGTATGTTCCACACAGACACATACATATAATTAATAGTTATAAACTAAATTTAAAAGATTAATAATAAAGAAAACAAAAAATAGGAGCTGGTAAGATGGCTCCACAGTTAAGAATACCGGCTTTCTTCCAGAGGTCCTGAGCTCAATTCCCAGCAACCATATGACCTGGTGTCCTCTTCGAGCGTGTAGGTATGTATGCAGACAGAGCACTCATACATAAAACAAAACACATAAATAAATTTAAAAAAAACAAAATTACATGAATAAACATGATTACCCCAATTTCTTTTTTAATCCATGATAAAACAAAACAGAAAATGGCGCAAGCTGAGACTAATAGCTTAATGTCACACTGATCAACATCATGTAATAAATGGCAGTTTTGGAAAACTCAAGGGAAACAAGAAAAGGCAAATGTAATATGCCTATTCAGTAGAAAACATGGAAAATGGCATATAAACCAAGCCAGCAAATGTGTCAAACTATGTACAAGACAAAACTTTCATATTTTCACCTGTAAGTTTTAAATAGTTCTGACTAAAGCATCACCTTAACAACGTAACAGAGCTACTTCCAAGCTGAAAAGCAAGAACCTGGGCTGGGAAGACGGCTCAGAAACAAGTCCTTGCTGTAAAAGTGTGAGGACAGGAGTCTAGATTTCCTGATTTCCAGCAGCCATGTAAAAGACAAGCTGGGGCAAGCTGGCTAGCTAGACAAGTCATCAGCAAGCCCCAGACGCCCAGACAGACACTGCCTCGATACATAGAGAACAACTGGGCACACCTGACTGTTTCAATCTCTAACCTCCACATACATGTACACACACATGAACACCACACATGTAATACACATACAAAAAGCAACAATTAACTTATAATAACCAACTTTGAAACTATAACAATAAACTGAACAGAGGGGCATCTGGTCTATAAGAACTGCTGGCTGAAAATGCTGTACCTTGTTCACAGCTTGTGGTGCCTTGCATATCGAGGTAAGCACATTTGGGCAGAGCTACCTACCCAGGCCCCTCCTCCACGCTTCTGTGTCATCATACTGCCTATGCACTGCAGGAAGCACAGTAAATGTGGAATAAGTGAATGAGAACTTGTAACCTCACTAAAACTGGCTTTGTGTGCCAGTTATCATAGGAGACTTAGAGCCTAAAGGTCTACTTCCCACAGTGAACTAGAGTAGCTGGGTAGAAGGGTGGCTGAGGGAGGTATGGCACAGGGCTGGAGACCTTGGGTCTTGACCTAAAGCACTAGAGGGGCTGTGGAGATCCTCACTTCAATCAGTTTGATTTTTTTCGATTCCATATTCAAAGTTTAGTATATTACACATATGATCATAATTTCAAACATAAATCACTGATGTCAATGCCTTCAAAATAAAAGGCTGAGGAGCAGAACAATGGCTCAGTGGGTAGGAACTTGCTACCAAGCATGATGACCTGAGGTCAACCCCAAGACCTACACGATGGAGAGAAGCAACTCCTCTACATACCTACATCAGACACTAGAGTACAACAAGCAAGCACACAAATAAATGTACGAAAAAACGGAAGACTTCAGTTAATTCCAGCTAGACAGAAAGAATAACCACAATTACTTCATTTACTTCCTTAAACTCCAATAAATCCTAAGTTTTGAGCTTTGGGTGGCAGTCGGAAGCCATAATTTAAATTAAATATCTAAGATGCATAAAGCTAAGTGGAGAAAGGTTAACTGAGGATAGCCAGCAGTGACTGTTTCAGCATAAGGACCTATAAAATTGACTCCAAAAAGAAATAAGCAGTGTGTCTTCTACAGAGCTGTGTAGCATCTCTAAGTGGCAGGCATAAGGGCCACACCCCCCTCCAACATTAACATTACTTTTAAAGTCTCTATATAATATGCAGTTAGACCTCCAATACTCTATCCACAGTCAAGCCAGAAACAAAGATTACATATTGTAGATATTTCTGAAACATGTCCATTAGAGGTGACACTCGAAGACAGAAAGCAGAGCCTGCTTCCTAAGCCTAGAGGGAGGGAAGTGAAGGCACTGTTTCTTCTGGGGGTAATGAAACGGCTCTGGGATCAGACAATGGTGGTGCTGGCC
Organism: Mus pahari; assembly: GCF_900095145.1. Taxonomy (NCBI): domain Eukaryota; kingdom Metazoa; phylum Chordata; class Mammalia; order Rodentia; family Muridae; genus Mus; species Mus pahari. Next base: position 104,512,938 of record NC_034599.1, on the reverse strand, counting down.
AGACAGCTCTGTGCTGCATTAAGAACCATTGCGAAGACTATTGCTTTAAATGGGGAAATGCTGTGATATGTATATTTTACCTCAATAAAGAAAAAGGATGGTGGTGGTGCATGCCTTTTGCCCCACCACTCAGGATGCAGAGGCAGGTAGATCTCAGTGAGTTCAAGGCCAGTGTGGTTTACAAAATGAGTTTTGGGACAGTCAGGACTACAGAGAAACCCAGTTCCAAAATAATTAATTGATTAATTAATTAATAATAACAATCTCTTGGACAAATTGACAAATGAAGTTCAGGAAATCTCACAGAAGGGAAAAAAGACAGACAATAAAGAGTCAAAATGTAAATAAGCACAGGGAGTAGGGTCTGAAATGCTAACATTGGAGAAACTGAGGAGAGAGAAGACAGATGAGAGAGGCCGTGAGGAGGCTGAGGACAGCTTCCAGACTGAAAGGTCAGCTCAACACCAGTGCTGACTCACATCAGGAGAACCACAGCAAGTTATCACAGTGAATTTCAACTCGGGAAATGAGACAGCAGCAGGCCTCGGAGACTAGGAAAGGCAGTTATATAAAAGCTAACAGAACACCTTCAGACTTCTAGAAGGAGTTATGGAAGCAAGATAAACTCATGAAGCAAAAATCACAGAAAACCTACAAGTGACCTGTAACCCAATCAAGCCGCACTCTTCTCAACTTTGGCTATGAAAGACATTCCGGATATGTAAGGGCTCAAAACTTCACTCGTCTATTTTACCCCTTTTTTCAGTAAGCTATTAAAATGTTTATCAAATCAAAAAGGACAAAAGACCTGAGCATATAAGAAATAAATCTAACACAAATGAGGAGCATCAGGGGTCCTCGGTGGGATGACTGATATTCCTGGAAAAAAAACTGAAGCCATATAATTCAAAAAGGGATCACTGTCCCTTTAACCTAAATTCAGTCCAGGTTTTCCTAAGTTGTTTAGTCCGCCTTGACCCCACCTTGAGTTTTCCTGTGGTCCCCTTCTGTGATGCCTGGAAGAGCTGATCTACTTCCCAACAGGGTGTTTAACTTTTATCTATCCCTGAGAACTAGACTATGATGTGCTCAGAGGCAAAAACATACAAAGTAGTCTGCTTCCCTAACCACATTTTTTCCAGATATTTACCAATCCCTTGTAAACATTTCAGCTTCAATAAATGACTTGATTATGATGAGCTATGTGTTTCTCAGAACTCATTAACAAATTTTCCCAAAAACATACCCACCAAGGGCTCAAGGAAGACTTTCGATTTTCCTCTCCGGAGCCTTCATCTAAATGGGCAAGATGGACTTTCCTTCCACTGCCACTCCGTTTTCCAACACCAAACAATATGTCGCTCAAAAAGACACACTATGGCCAAGACTGGTTACCATTCACTAAGCTGTTTCCCTTTTCTGCCTGGACCCAGAGTTACATTATGTTCTCACCCTTGGAGTAAGCACGGTCATTGCATTGCATTCTTGACAATGTGATGTGGGCAAGAGCAAACATGGTCCAGGCCTGCTATCAAATGTTCTGAAATCTACCACACTCCCTCTCTTTATCCTGGCATGTGCCAGCCAGATATAAAGCCCCAGCGCAGCCCTCCACAGCCCTAAGGGATAAGAGTCCTAGAGCTAAACTCCGGGTGCTTATGGAACAGATTACATTTCTAATGGGTTTCCAGCTTACAGTGGACAAGGATGTAAATGTGAGAAGAAAAAAAGAGTTGGCTGTATTAAGACGTAGGGACTGTTAAAGTGGTCAGCGCGAGTCATGGAAATCACACAGTGGTAGGACACTTGCCAGACATGCAAAAAGCCCTGTGTTCAGTCTCCAGCACCACAAAAGCAATTAAACTGCTCTGAAACACTCAAACAGGTTTCCAGGTTTTCAAAATTAAACAGCACATTAGGTAGGAATGAATACATACAAGAGTGAAGGAAACTTCAGGAGTTGGGGCACCACTGATGTGGAAAATGTAACTGTGACCAGGTAGAGGACAGTAGGTGCCAGGGAAAGAAGTCCTGAGGGACCATCCCAGATATCTGTCATAAATAATTTCTTAGCTTAGCAGTGAGAATACTGATGCTTACTTTATTCTTTAACCATTTTGTTTTATATTTTTCCATATTCCTTAAACTAGCTACTACTTATGTTACATGCTGATAAATACAAGAAAATCTGGAAAAAATGAAAAACTGCTGAAACATATGGGTGGAAGCAATACATAAACAGAAAATTATGCAATTTTTAAATAAAAATATAATATGCAGCTTAGTAATAAACAATATCTTATTATAATGAAATCATCAATTGTTGACTTCAAAATTGGAATGCTACAAGGAGGTAAAGTAGGAGGAAAAGAAGAAATGAAAGCTAAGGATAATTCATACCACATTCCCAGCACGTGGGAGGCCGAAGAGGCTCACCATTGGTTAGAGGCCAGCATGAGCTATATAGGAAATTTAAGACAGCATGAATTATAGTCAGACCGAGACAGGGGCTGGGGGCGGGTGAGAGGGACAATAACAAAATAACAATTAAACCAACCATAATTCTGAAGGCAGTAACATTTAAAAACATACATTTCTTTAAACAAAGAAGGTATATACAATGTGTCATTTTTTTAACCAGCTATAACAAACAAATTCTTAGATGGCTCCCTGCCCTGAATCTCTTTTCTAGTATTCACACCATTGTGTAAATATCACTGACACATGAAGCCTATGGGTGGGACCTAAGATTTACTTCTAAGCAACAGAGAACGGCAGAGGTCATAGGATGGCACTCCTGTGACTGTGTTACATTATGTAAGACTGTGGTGCTAGGTGACTGCTGCACAGATTCCTGTGGTGGCTTGATGAAATACAAGACCTACAAACAACTGCAGGCTGACCCAGGAGCTAGCTGACACAGTCTTCAGGAGTTACCTGATCTCCAGTTCAAGAAGCCTCAGTGCTAAATCACAAGAAAACCAACTCTTGTGGCAACCTATATGATCTGGAAGTGGGTTTTCCCCCAGGTAAGTCTCCAGGTGAGACTCAGTAAGGCCTAACTCAACACACCACAGAGGACCCAGCTCAACCAGTCTCAGAATCCTGTCACAGAGAAGGGCAATAACAGGGCAATAACAGACATGCTGTCTTAAGCTCCTAAATTTGTATGATTACACACAGTAGTTCCAACCTTTAAATCTCTCAACAACAACAACAAAACCTATGCAAAGTTAGAAAATACAAAAACTAATGCAGACACATGGTGGGGACATACCTTGGAGATGGAAGGGAGGGGAGGAAGGGGAAAGGGAGAGGAGAGATAGAGAGAGGAAGAGAGGGTGAGAGGGAGAGAGGGAGAGAGAGGAAAAGAGGGTGAGAGGGAGAGAAAGGGAGAGGGAGGGAGAGGGAGAGAGAGGGAGAGAAAGGGAGGGAGAGGGAAGGAAGGAGGGAAGGAGAGAGAGGGAGAGGGGAGAGGGGAGTGTGTGTGTGTGTGTGTGTGTGTGTGTGTGAGAGAGAGAGAGAGAGAGAGAGAGAGAGAGAGAGAGAGAGAGAGAGAAAGAGAGTGAATTTGTTTCTATATACCAACAATCCAAAAGGAAAATTCAAAAAGCAATTCCATTGATGATAGCATTAAAAAGAATAAAATACTTAGGAACAAACTTAACCAAGGAAGCAAAAGATATACATTGCAAATACTGTAAAAGAAATTAGGGAAAACATAAGTTAATCAAAAGACACCATCCATGCTCAAAAATCAAAAGACAGCTCTATTAAAACCATAAAAGTGGTCAAAACAATCCACAAATTCAGTGTAATCCTAACAAAAGCCCAGTGTGCTGGTCATTTTAACTGGCAATCTAGCACACCGGGGAAAACAGTCTTAACTAAGACCTGCCTAGCTCAGGTTGGCCTGTGGTGTGTCTGTAAGGAGATTATCTAACCCAGTTCACTGCCTGGGTGGGCTCTGAACTCTACTAATGTGAAGCAAGCTATCAACCAAGAAGCCCAGCAGCATGGATACATTCATTTCCTACTCTAACCACAGGTAGAATGTGGCCTGTAAGTTTCTGCCTTGACTTCCCCACAATAATGAACTGTGATCTCGAATTTTAGGCCAAATAAACCCTTTCCCCTCAATCATTCTTTTTTTTTTTTTTTTTTTTAAAGATTTATTTATTGATTATGTGTAAGTACACTGTAGCTGTCTTCAGACACTCCAGAAGAGGGCGTCAGATCTT
>NC_034599.1:104458829-104508627 GCF_900095145.1 Mus pahari | reverse complement strand
CTTCGGAAGAGCAATCGGGTGCTCTTACCCACTGAGCCATCTCACCAGCCCCCCACCTCAATCATTCTTGATCTAAAATTTTACTAGAAAACTATAGTAATTAAAATGGTATGTTACAAGCATAAAGCAGACCCATAGATCAGTTAAATGGCCCATATGTAAATTCCCACATGTATGGTCAAATGATTGTCAACAGAGGTACCAAAACCATCCAAAAGAGAATGGATCATCTTTCCAATAAATAGTGGTATTGACAAATTCATAACTGAATAAAGTTAGACCCTTTAGATTACACAATATATAAAAGTTAACTCATGGGTTTGAGACGGCTTAGGTGTGAAAGGCTAAGCTCATCACAAAACATTAAAAGTTAACACGATCTATAAGTCTTTTCAAAGGAAACATATGGGAAAATCTTCATGACAGGATTTGACAACCATGTCTTGTCAAATTTGACAAAATTAAAGGTAATAAAAGAATAGGCAAACTAGATCTCACCAAATTTAAATTTTGTGCATCAAAGCCCACTACAAACAGTAAAAAAGTCAATCTAATGAAGAAAACACTCGTAAACAGGGTTGATATCTATGCTATATAAAAAACTAAAACTCAGTAACAAAAACAAATTAGGGCCAATAAGGTGGCTCAGCAGATGAGAAAGTATCTTCCACCAAGCCTGATGACGCCCCGAGTTTGATCCCTCAAACCCATGTAAACATGGGAGGAAAGAACCCCACAAAGCTCTCTCTGCCCTCCACGTGAATGCTGTGGGCACATGTATACACATCTAGACACAGACTCTCACACTGTGCACACGTGCGTGCGCGCGTGTGTGTGTGTGTGTGTGTGTGTGTGTGTGTGTGTGTGCGCGCGTGCGCATGTACAATCAATGATTTAAAAGCCGTGAAGCTAGAGATACAATCAGCAGTGAAGAACACTGGCTACTTTTGCAGAGAACCTAAGTCTGACTGTCAGCACCCACAGGAAGCTAACAACAATCATCTTTAACTCAGCTGCAAGGGGATCTCATGTCATGTGGCCTCCCTCCAAGAGTACTACATGGACATGGTGCACAGACATACATGAGGCAAAACACCCATACACATAAAATAAAATCATTTTAAATTAAGAAATGGGTCAGGTAGGTGACACACATCTTTAATCTCAGCGCTAGAGAGGCAAAGATAAGGCTAATATGTTCTACAAAGACAGAAGTAGCTAATAAATGCACAAAAAGGTACTCAACATTATTAGTAATTAAGAAAATACAAATCAAGCTGGGCGTGGTGGCGCACGCCTTTAATCCCAGCACTTGGGAGGCAGAGGCAGGCGGATTTCTGAGTTCGAGGCCAGCCTGGTCTACAGCCTGAGTTCCAAGACAGCCAAGGCTACACAGAGAAACCCTGACTGGAAAAAACCAAAAAAAAAAAAAGAAAAAAGAAAAAAGAAAAAGAAAAAGAAAGAAAATACAAATCAAAATCACAAGGAGATATTCTTCACAAACTCATTAAGATGGCTTTCATGAGAAAGAAAGAAAGAAAGAAAGAAAGAAAGAAAGAAAGAAAGAAAGAAAGAAAGAAAGAAAGAAAGAAAGAAAGAAAAAATTAAAGAACAGAGAAAATAACAAGGGTTGGTGGGCAGAATGCGCATGCATGCCTGGGTGAAATGGTACAGCACCACGGAGAACAGCACAGCAGTTCTCAAAGACTCAGGCATGAAATCAGGATTCAGCACTTCCCTTCCTGCTTACATACACAAAATAACCAACTGGGATGTGAATGCATAGTCATATACCCATGTCCTTGGCATTATTCACAATAACCAAAAGGTAGGACACCTAAATGGTGATCAACAGAAGTCAAACATACATGAGTGTCTTTGATGGCTTTAAGCTGTGTAAAATAAGCCAAACAAGGAGGGCAGATAATCCCACAAATATGTGCCGTACCTAGAGTAGAGTATTTAAATTATGGAGACAAAGTAGCAAAGTGGCTGCCAAGGGCTAAAGGAAGTGAGCATTGAGGTCTGGGGGGCAGTTTTTAGGTTAGCCTGATGAAAACCTCCTGGAGATGGATGCTTGGGAGGCTGCACCACACTCTCAATGCACTGTAATGCCACAGAATTGCACAATTACACACGGTTTAAGGGGTTACGGTGGACATCAGTAGCAGAGGGTTTATGTAATATGTGTGAGGTCCTAGACCCAGTCCCCAGCACTCAAAAAAGGGGTAGAGGAGACTTAAATTGTATATATCTTCCACAATGAAAAGAATGGAAAATGTCAATATGGCAATGCTATTTAAGTTTTACCATAATCAACAAAATAAAACGAGGTGCATTTGGCAAGACAAGGACCTCATCTCCTTAACTGTCCACAGGGATAGGGCATTAGCCATAACACAGAGTGGGGGGAGGAGTTTATTTGAAACTGAAATATTTATCTTTAATCCTACAACTACTGAATCACTTAGCTGGATTACTTAACTTTTTTTTAAGTAAAAACATGTGTTTGCTAAATGTATTCAATTTTTATTAAACATAGTTAAACTGTTTAACAGGAAAATAAGTATCTTAACATCTTATTGTTTGTAGACAGTATACTTTAATTCCTAGCTGTTAAAATGTTTCTATGTGAAAGTGGGGACCACAGAAAGAATAACTAACTGCCTAAAGAAAACAGCCTAAAAACTCAAGTGTTTTCAAAGGCACTAAATACATCCATTACATCAAAACTAGCTTAAAATGTGATGCTCATATGAAGAAACCTTAAGACATATATACATCCATTACATCAAAACTAGCTTAAAATGTGATGCTCATATGAAGAAACCTTAAGACATATACAAGGTCCCAAATAAGAACAATGGAAACGTGAGTTTGTGGTCCCATCACAGTGTTGCAGGGGCATGGAGCAGCTCACTTGTCAGGAAATAAAATAAACTGATATGTACTAAAAGGTTTCTCCCAATTCTTGACCATTTTCAGTTCACCCCAAGTTCTCTTCTTTGTTTTGTTTTATTGTTCTAGGAAAGAAAGCCTGAGACTAGAAAGAGATAATAGGAATAAACCAAATAACAGAAGAAAAAGAAACCACTGCTCACTTCTTACACTGAATCCTAAAGACATCACCATGAAATGCCAATGACCCCAGAAGTAAACAGCCTGAAGTGATAACCTCATGTAACACAAATGACCAGCAACCATCTCTAGGTTCACACCTACAAAGAACAGCTACAAGCTGATTCCTTCAGAAACCCTTGACTGTGGAACAGCTCAGCAGTGAGCCAGGATGTGAACCTTGGTCAGAGGGTGCAACAGTAAGTTGTTCAGCAGCTTTCTAGTCAAAGAAGTGAGGTCACCTAGAGAACTTTAAACCCTTCGTGCTCACTAAACATAGAGAACACCAACGCTTCCATTCACTACACAGCACAAAGATACAACTATGTAGTCGGCTAAAAAGCAAGAGTTTAAAGGTACAACTTTTGGGGCTGGAGAGTTGGCTCAGCGGTTGAGGGCACTGACTGCTCTTCTGAAGGTTATGAGTTCAGGTCCTGGCAACCAATGGTAGCTCACAGCCATCCGTAATGAGGTCTGATGCCCTCTTCTGGTGTGTCTGACAACAGCTACAGTGTACGTACATATAGTAATAAATAAATCTTTAAAAAAATAAAAATTAAAAAAAGGTACAATGTTTCACAACCAATTAAATAAAATATGATTTCACAACTCCTTCATGGGAGAAATAGAGTAAGAAGATAATTTAGCTATGTGAATTGCAAACTCCCCTGTAAAACAGTCATTATTTCAAGATCGCAGTGGAAAGTGTGAAAGATTCTGAGTTAGACGATTTCAACTTGGGATGTATCCTCCCTGAATCCATAGCATTGTGTGTGTGTGTGTGTGTGTGTGTGTGTGTGTGTGTGTGTGTGTAAGGCAATCATTGTAACTGATTATTGTCAAATGTGTGTGTGTGTGTGTGTGTGTGTGTGTGTGTGTGTGTGTGTGTGTAAGGCAATCATTGTAACTGATTATTGTCAAATGCTCCCAGAATCAGACTATAACACAATAAGCTGGGACAATTCTATGTTCCTCCTTATACACATTATCCTAAAATATTCCTCTTCAGTTCTCTGCAATCAAACTCTTTCCAAAAATAAATAAATAACAGAAAATAAAAACCTGGATGCTAAAGCAGAAAACACCTGGGTGCTGGGATATGCAATACTCGTGCTCAGCAGATTCTCGGCCCAGCCCTCAGCATCAGTCTCCTGAAGGCGTCCCTCCCTTCAGAACTCCCTCTTCTGCAGCTGCCATTTTCCCTAAACCACAGGCCTTCCTGACCTGCAGCAGGGCCAGGCCAGATTACGGTTATGCGGTAGATCTGTCAGGCAAGTTTTGACAGGGCCTCAAAATAGACTCTGGACAGCATCCAGGGAAACTGCCACTCATGAGCTCCAGCTTCACCACACTTGAGCCTCTCTGTCTCATTTCAAAAGGACAAAGGCTCCTGAACGTCCCCCTGGCCATGAGTCACCTACAGAACTTCACATTAAATTCTGAATCTCCCTTATTCTGCTTACTCGTTGCAGAATAAAGTCTAAATCTATATACCTACTTCCTGCTTTGACAAAGGACTCCACCTACAGTGCTCTGGATTGCAGAAGGATTTCTGACTCTCGGGTTCTATCATTCACTCTACTTAAAGTAGGATACGGAAGATAAAGAAGAAATTATGGGTCATTTCTTTCTCTTATGACTAATATCAGTTAACTTTAGCAGAGCAAAAATGAAAGCTATATAAAAGTTGTTTCTTATTATTTTGTTGTTGGTGGTGGTTTTGTTTTTTGTTTGTTTGTTTTTGTATGTAACCCTAGTAGGCCTAGAAGTGGCTATATGCACCAGGCTGGCTCTGAATTCATAGAGATCTGCCTCTGTCTCCCAAGTGCTGAATTAAAGGTGTGTACCACCACACCCAGCTATATAAGTTTTTAATTAACAGAAATTTTAAACTCTGAAACAAACCTACAAGATACGGCCATTTTACCAAATGTAAGTAGTTTGCAGTTGTCAACAGTAGTCTTCAACTACAGTATTTTGACATTTACCAATGTAATCATCTAACACTCCAAAATGTCTTAAATTAACTTATAAAACACATTTGCAATTTTGAGACAGAGCCTCACCACATGCTGTATAGACCACAGAAGCCTCACACTCTGTCTCCTGACTTAACCTCCCAAGTGTTGACGACAGGCAGGTGACATGGAGTCACCTAGTTCACAATACTTTTTAAAAGGAAGTGATGGGTAAAGAACATAAAATTTTTTAATTCTTCCTCCTCCTGTGCCTGAGAAAACATCTTCTATTATAAAGTCTAATATAAAACAAATTTTTCATGTTCATAATCTAAGTACCAACTTCACAGTCATACATCCAAAACTGTACTCCAGAGATGGATTTATAAATGGTCAAGCTCTTGCTTAAGTTTTTCTTATAGCGCTGTATGCAAAAGACTAATAATGACCTAATGTTTATTAACATAGAATTAGTAAAACTATGGAAAATGAATAAATCCAGTCTTTTTAAAATGAAACTGGAGTGGATGCTAATACAGAAACATATCTCAGATACATCATGGGTAAAAGACACTTGTAAACACATGCAACTGTATATGTAACTGAAAACAGGAGGAGGGAAATACATGAAAACCATTAACTATGGTGGCCTGGACTGGGGAGTAGGGTCATGGGAAGGTAAGAAGCTTGTGCAGAAAGGAAAGGCTTTTCTTCATATGACCGTTGCTTTTACACGTTTTACCAATCCTTGAAAGTGGCACAAATGCCACTGAGTCCACAGCATCAGCTCTCTGTCTATAGATGTCATTTCTTCCCAACTGTCCCAAGTGTCTATTTACCTATTTCTTTTCCAACCCCTAGACTAAAAGAAGACCATATCCAGATATTGAGCCTCATTGACTGTCCAAGAACTAACACTCTCACAAGATAAGCCCAGCTTTACAATGTATAAGTTTAGCCTAGTGTGTAACTGCTTTAAGTCTAGACTAACTTTCCACCGACCAGAAAGTTTGAAAGGTTAAAGTGAAATGCCAAGCATTCATTTCCCAAGACAGTCTTGTTTTCTAGTAGCTTTAAAGGGAAAGAATGGGGAAAGGGACAAAGATATTTTACTCATAAGGTAAACTCTGCTCAATTCCTTTTCTGCTGAAGTTTTAAAAGCTGGGCTTTGAATAGTGGTCAGAGTCTAGTCTTTATTTGCAAACATTTTCCCAGGTAAGGGGTCACTTCCACCACTCAGACTCTCCAGAGGGAAAACAACTACCCAAGAGAAAAAAGTTGCCAACGGAATTGTTTCATCGTGCAACAGACAGCACTCCTTGGATAAGGACAGAAAAATTTTATTGCCTTGTAGCTAATCCTCACCAGAGCTCCCACCACGTCATAAGGACAACCATCCCCACCCCACCATCACGTCACCAAATCTGTCCATTTTCATACAAGGAGCAGGGTAAGATTCACAAAGAAATCACTTTTCTGTCCTAAGTTAATGGAAAAAAAATTGGTTTTGTGATGCAAAAGAGACACCTTGCCAATTGTGCTATCTCTTTTCCCTTCAGTATGAAGATGCTTAAATCCTAACCTAAGAAGATTTCCCTTACGTATTTTATGCGTCAAGACTATCTCCAATGAAGATTTCACAAGGGACTTTTCCAAAAGGGAATCTCTGTTAACAAGGAACGGAACCATCATCCTATCAGCTGGACAGAAATAAAAAGCAACATTAGAGAACACTCTGAATCTAAATATCCATACCCAAAGGGAGAAAGATGCCAAAAATTTAGTCAAAGAATCAAAGGGATGTCTGTCTTAAGTTAACACCAATACATTTGGTATTACTTTCCAATTAGTCAATAGGACTTCTAACTGTCAATCAAAGTAAAATAATCAGGACTCTACAAAGAAAAAACAAAACAAAACAAAAAACCTGGAAAGCAAGGTTGTCCCTAAAAAGAACTATGGGATCCAAAGTTTTCTCGCATCTCATTTTGAAAGACTAAAATGATCAAATGACATTGCAGCACTAAAAAGTTACTTCAAGTTTGAAATTAGTCAATTCTAAAAATAAACCAAGACTTCAACACAATTCCTTCCAGAACAGAAGTTAGTATAGTCTCATTCAGCATCTTTAAGGATAGGATGGCAAAGTGCTGCAGCTTCCCACTCAAAAAGCTATTTTATATAGTACAGACTCTTCCACAGTACTATTTCCTACCTCAGTGATGGCAGCTCTCCTTCCCAATGACATTTATTTGGCTTCTAAATCCCTTCATTTGTCTTCCCACATCTGGTTAAAAAAAAAGGGGGGGGGGACTTAAAAATCACAGCAGTCCAACAAAGAATTACAAAACAAAACATTATGCAAATTTTAACATTTGATTTCCATGCCATAGTGCATGACAATCACCACCCAGCAACAAACATAACCAAACATTATACATCACTTACTATAAAAAAAGAGTACAATTATCTAATTAAACGGGCAGAGAGGGTCTGGCTTTCCACTATTTCAATGGGAAGATCCCGATCAACGAGTCAGAGTGTGACCTAACTTCCGATATGAATCACACTTTCCGAAGTTCTTACTCGGCATGAGTGTATTAAATACGAGGTCATCGTCTCTCTGTAGTTGTTAAACAGAGCATGATGTTGGTTAATCAGGGCTAACTCTGCAAAACATTGAAGCTACGGTAAACTTGGCCAACTTAACTCTTCCTGCAACAATACGCATTCTTCAGCAATTGCAGCTTTTCACACCTACTGGGGAGAAAAAGTCCAACACTGATTAAGAATGTATCCGTCGATACCCTGACTGCACCTCTTCTCACTGCGATAACACAACACGAATAGCAGCAGTCACTGTTATCCTTACATAGTTTTCAGTCAATCAAGCTACTGTAGAAAAACTGGCAAAAATGCTGAGTCACTAAATGGGAAAAGCAAAAGGGGCTACAAATACTGAAAGTTTGGGATACCCTTTAGCCACGTTTCTGAGTTATATTTGTATGTTTCGAGTTGGGGAACATAATACACAAAGCAAACGCTTCAACTTTTCTCCTCTGGGTTCTCTTATATCCCCTGCTTCCTGCTGGATGCCCAGAGCAAAGGGAAACCAGGCCTGACTGGAGCTATGAAACTCCACAATGTGGGTGTAAATAACGCCCGGTGTTAGTCAAGCATTAACCCTGACCGTCCTGCCCTGAGCCTGGTAAGCCCGCGCGCTTCAGTTCAGATCAAGAAGGAAGCAGGAGAGGGGGGGAATCTCACTCAAAAAGCTACGCCCTCCACCGGCCTGACACCGTTCCCGGGGCGGCCCCTCCCGGGACAGACTGAGGACAGTCTGCGGGAGGGTGGCGCCGGGAGCAACGGGAGCTGGAGCACCCAGCTGTCCGAAGTGATGCCCGGTCCAAGGGGCGTAACCCCTTCTTCCCCCGCGGGGGGCGGGCGACGCGGGAGCAGGGGACCCGCCGGGCGACCCCAGCCCGGAGCCGCCTCTGGGCAGCGCCTGGAGACAGCCGGGCCCGCCGCCTGCCCTTACCTGCGTGTGGCGCGGGATGAGGCTGCGGCGCCGCCGCCCGGAAGGGCCGGAGCGACCGCCCGGGAGCCGGGAGAGGAGAGCGCCGGCCACACTCCGTCCCCCGCACCGTCCACCCCGCGGGCCGCAGGGAGGCAAAAAGAAGGGCTCCTCGCGCCGCGGCCGGTCGCGTAGTCCCACTGAGAGCGCCCCTTCACGCCGCGGCCGACACGGCGAACGCGACCCGGGATGAGCCGCAGCCCGAGAGCGGCGGCTGCAGCGGCGGCGGTGGCGGGGCAGAGGGGCGGGGCCACCGGCCGGCGACCCGCTCACCCGGAAGTAGTTGTGGCGGGCGGCGGGGTAGCGGACGCGCGCGGCTCCGAGGCTACTTGGCTGGACCGCGGAGCGCCGGGCTCGCACCAGATGATGGAGCGGGTGACAGGGAGGGCGACACGCTCGACACGCACTGGCTCAAGCCGGGCCTGGTCCCGAGCGTTTCGTAAACCGGCCTTAGCCAGGTGGCCTCAAAGCGGTCTGGTGGGAGGTTTGGGGTAAGTGAGGCACCTGGCGCGCAGTCTGGGAAAGGCTGTGGAGGGTGGGTGTGGCTGAACGGAATGAAGAAACCTGTTTTTAAAGAGATTTCCAGCTGAGGCTGTAGCGCAGGTAATAGGGTGCTTACTTAGCATTATCTGTAACCTTGGGTGCCTTTCCCAGCATAAAATCAGGAATGATGCTGTACACCTGTTGTCCCCGGCACCCTGGACCCTGTGACTGAGCGAAGGAGTTTGAATTTTCACAGTGAGACCTGTACATACTACACACGCGCGCGCGCACACACACACACAGACCCAGATCATAGGCATGGTCTTCAATCCCAAAGTATCTGTGGAAGCCCCTCACGTTCAAAGTTCCAGGCACCGGAAGAAGCCCTGATCACGCTCTCGGGGAAACTTGCCTTCTAATTGAGTAGATGAACTTGATCAGATAAACAAGGTAATGACAGATTGCCGTGAACTCAGCGGCCAGCAATGATGAGAACATTTTGAGGGTGAGGCCTCTGGCTGGAGAAGATGGTGAGAGAAGACCTCTGGCAGGAAGTGATAGCCGAGCAGGTATCTGGGGGAAAGGGCACAAAATGGTCTTAGGCACAACCTCCCACCTGCAAAAACTGCGGATTTCAGAAGCCCACGAATAAGCCCACGGATGACGTGTTTGAATTTTGTCTGATGGCTTCTAAAAGGACTTTCGGAGCTGCCCACACCCACTGAGATATCAAAGGCTTGATCAACCTTTCATGTTCACCGGGCTGCCACTGTGGGATCAATCCTGAAGGTTTAACACACAGGGGAAAATGTACTGAGAGAAACTGTGTGTGTCTGTCTGTCCACAATTGGCTTGCAGACAGCAACATTGAGTGGTATTTCCCTGGAGCCATGCTCCTTGGTTTTTTTATTAAATCTCACATAGACCTGGAATTTACCAGGTCGGCAAGGCTAGCAGCCACTCCAGTACATTACGCTAGTGTTGTAAAGCAGCCTTAGAAGTTCGCTGTTACCTCTCCTTCGTATTTCGCCACCTATTTGGCAACAGAAAACAAAAACGGCTCCTCTTGTTGAATCTGTAATAAATGATTCGAAAGTTGTGAAGAATGTTGTAGACTGACAACACTCTGTCACTTCAAGGAGTCCCTGACTCAGGCTGTAACCCTGAATTACGTGGTAGGCAGTCATTCTCGGCACATTAAGTCTTTCTTTCTGCCAAAAATATCTGTTCCCAGATCTTTGTGGAATATTCTGGCATGTGAATGCCCCAGGTCTGTGTGGGCTGGCTGCTCCGCAGATATATTAATAGATGAAGGAAAATTTTGCAAATGTTTATACTGTTTTGGAGAGTGAGATGGCTGGATCCATACATATTTATTCTTTCCACAGCAAATCTTTCATAGTTTTCTTTGATAGTGCCAAGAAATAAAATGTTTCCTTTTTTAATAACAAATATTCATTGCTGTTTTTACTTGCCTGCATCAGATATTGTATTTTTTTATTTCAACTACCATAATCGGTGAAAGTGGATATATTTTTAATATGAATGTCTCTGCTTTAATGACAATAATGTATTTTTCATGTTTCTCTTGTCTTTTTATATTTTTAGATGAGACTATCTTGGCAAAAGCTGGACAATGTTCCTTTATTTGAAACACATATCTGGAAACATCATTAGTTCAGACATTAAAAATAAGCTACTAGGAGTTGTGTGAGCAAACCAGTCAAAATTTCAGCATGGCTAGCAAAGGGATTCCTGAAGCTCCAGCCATACCTCAGGAGCTATGGACAGCTGAGAGCTGCTGAAGAAATGAAAGCCACTTTCTTTGTGGATGTGGTGGAACCCCGGTGGGTGGCCTCACACCCACGTACATGTGGCCAACAACAACTAGACTCGGGCTGGACAGATGGGTCAGTGGTTAGGGACACACTGCTCTTTCCAACGACCCAAGTTTGACTCCCAGCACCCACATTAGGTGGCTCACAACTCTGTAACTCTAGCTCCAGGGAAATCTTCCACTTCTGACCTTGTTGGGTACCTGTACTCACATGTACACAATTCACATGGACACACACACACATATATATATATATATATATATATATATATATATATATATATATAACTAAAAATAATAAAAATAAATCTTAAAAATAATAATTGGTCAAGACTATCAATAATAATTTAAAAGGAGGACATGGAGTTAAGAGAAAAATGGATTTTAAGGTCTCCAGGGGAAGGTAAAGGGAGGTAGTGGGTGAGGGTTGATAAGATCACAATACATTATATACATGTATGAAATTTTCAAATAATAAAAATATTTTTTTAATGAGCTATTTGGACTAGGGAGATGGTTTGAAAACTACAGCACTTGCTATGGCATAAAAACCAGAGTTTGTATGCCCAGGATCCACGTAAGTGCCAGGCAAGTGGGGAGTTCATTTGTAATCCTCGTGTTTGAAAGCAGAGACAGGACCTCCAGAGCGAGCCGGCCAACCCTCCCAAGTCCTGTCCATGAGCTTTGAGTGCAACTGAGAGACCCTCTTAGCAAATACACTGGTGAGCACCCACAATACATGAATACAAATGTCCTTTACTCACATACACAAGGAAAAACATGGACTGACACATTGTAAGTCTGATGTTTCAGGTTTTTTGTGAAGGGGTGCGGGGTAAGTGACTTACCCAATGTTCCTCACTGCTATCATCTCACCTACCCATAGTGCATCTTTAAATCTAGATTTTGGGGGTTTGTTTCCTATCAAAAAGGTACCACTTCACAGTGATTGATTTCTGTTTATTTGACTTGGCTCTTTTCCTTTCTTAAATAAGCAGATGTCAATAAGAAGTTTGCCATGGCGCTAAACTCGACATTTCTGCCTTCAGAATTCTGCCAGCGTCAGTTGTGGTTGTATTAGTTCCTTATCTATAACTCTGATAAACACCATGACCAAGGCTGCATATGAAAGGAAGGGTTTGTTTGGGCGTATGGTTCCAGAGCCACAAGATCCCATCATCATCATCATCACAGGGAAGTGTCAGGCACAGCAGCTGGGGCAGCAAGCTCACATCTTGATCCATAGGCATGAAGCAGAGAGAACAACCTACAGATGGAAAGCCCAGCCCAGAGACATTCTTCCTCTGACCAGGCCATACCTTTCTTTTATTTTTTATTTATTTATTTATTTTTTAGGCCATACTTGCTCTCTAATCTGCAGTGCTGGTTACAACAGAATTTTTAATCAGTGGAGGGTTTGATAGACTGACAACACCTTCTCTACTCACTTTATTATTATTAGATGTTTTCTTCATTTACATTTCAAATGCTATCCTCTTTCCTAGTTTCCTCTCTGAAAATCCCCTATACCCTCCCCCCTCCCACTGCTCCCCAACCCACCCACTCCCACTTCCTGGCCCTGGCATTTCCCCTATACTGGGGCATAGAATCTTCTCAAGACCAAGGGCCTCTCCTCCCATTGATGGCCTACTTGGCCATCCTCTACTACACATACAGCTAGAGACATGAGCTCTGGGAGTACTGCTTAGTTCATATTGTTGTTCCTCCTATGGGGCTGCAGGCCTCTTCAGCTCCTTGGGTACTTTCTCTTGCTCCTTCATTGGGGACCCTGTGTTCCATCCAATAGCTGACTGTGAGCCTCCACTTCTGTGTTTGCCAGGCACTAGCATAGCCTCACCAGGCCATACCTTCTAAACATACCTAAACATCACCACCAGACGGCGACCATATACTCCAATGCATGAGCCTACATGGAGCATTCATTCCCCTTCAGACCACCACACCAGCTCACTCCCGGAACCTATTGCTTGAAGAGCTGAGGCGAGATTGCTGAAAGTTAGGCCAGCCTGGACTGAAAGGAGGGAGTCTGTAAAGAAACCCATTTGCCAGACAACAAAGTTGAAAATTACTCATTCGTAAGATAATTTTTTACTTCTGCTGATACTGTTTCAAATCCTCCTCCCCAGTAAACTCATCTAGAAGCCTGTGTGTGTATTTTAATACATCCGACCACAAATATTTTTAGAGGTTAGTGTTGAATTAAAAGGAAAGAGAGTCTTCATTTAGCTGAAGTTAGAATTAAACTGCTGCTTGGTTAGTTTTTGTCAACTTGGTGCAAACTGCCTTATTTACTTTCCTACTGCTGTGACAAGGGCCCAGGACTAAGTCAACTTCTAGAAGAAAGCATCTAATGGGATTACAGTTTCTGATGGTGAGTCCATGGCCTGAAACAGCTGAGAGCTCACATCAGATCCACAAGTGGGAGGCAGATAGCTAGCTGGAAATACATGGGCTTTTGAAACCTCAAAGCCAGCCCATCGTTAACACATCTACCCCAACAGGCCCACACCTCCTGATTCTTCCCAAACACTTCCCCCAGCAGCAGCAGCTCAAGCATTCAAATATATAAACTTGGGGGCCATTCTTATTCAAATCACCACATAAACTCGGACATATCTGAGAATTGGGACTATTAAGAAAACGCCTACATCAGAATTTTTATAGGCGGGCTGGTGAGATGGCTCAGCGGGTAAGAGCACTGACTGCTCTTCCAAAGGTCCTGAGTTCAAATCCCAGCAACCACATGGTGGCTCACAGCCATCCATAACAAGATCTGTCTCCTCTTCTGGAGTGACTGAGGACAGCTACAGTGTACTTACATATAATAAATAAATAAAATAAATCTAAAAAAAAAAAAATTTCTATAGGCAAGTCTGTGGAGCATTTTCTTGATGGATGACTTGGGTAGGAGAGTCAGTTCACTGTGGACGGTGCCACTCCTGGGCAGGTAGTCCTGAGTTGTATAAGAAAGCAGACTGAGCAAGTCATAAGAAACAAGCAAGCAAGCAACACTCTCATGGCTTCTGCTTCAGATCCTGCCTCCAGGTTCCTGCCCTGAGGTCCTGCCTGGACATAACTCAGTGACAGACTGTTTCCTAGAAGTGTCAGACGAAATAAACTTCTTCCTCCCCAAGACGCTTTGAGTTGTAGTCTTTATTACAGCAACAGACACAAAACTAGGGCAAACCCTAACTGTCAAAATGCCATCACCTTTTGATGAAGAATCTCACTCTTGAGTAATTCTGGCTCTGTACAGATTCTTCCAGAAGGGGCAGCTCACCCTTCAGTCCTAAGAACAAATAAGGAAGTGTAAAGTACTTTCCTTAGTCCCAAAAGTGAGGAAAGGTTGATAAGGAGCTGTTTCGCTATCAATTTCATGTGAGTGCCTAACTGCAGAAGAAATGGCCCTTTCTGCACGTCTACTTATAAATGAGCAATAAAACATCATGTCATGACTTATCTATCAAACTTTAACCCATCATATACCAAGCACACAGGCAATTGAAACATGGCCATAAAATAGGATCTCTGTCCTAAAGAGGCTAAAATACCACCATTTCACACATTTAGATGTATAATTTTTTTGCATGTTTTACCTACCTGTATGTATGTACACCTCAGGTATTCTTGGTACCCTCAGAGGTCAGATTTCCTGAAACTGGAGTTACGGATGGTTGTGAGCTACCTACACTGTGGGTGGCTGAAAACTGGCCCTAGTTCCAGCCCCTAAATACACTATGAAGTGACCATGATGCTCTTACTCTGTTCCTGACGCTGCCTGAATGGGAACTGGCTATTCTGGGAAGGAGGAAAGATGGGGGGGAGTCTTGGGGGAGGGGTCGTCTTCAATGAGACTTGCTGTCCTATAATTGAGTCAATCTTACAAAGCAACTTTACAGCCCATTACAGCCCAGCAGGTATTAATAGATGTGGCGCCATCATTATGGCACAAAAATATGTGGTTCCTTACCTAATACAGCGTGTCAGGGTTTACCAGTACCTACGAGGCCAGGTGTAGAGCACACACTTATAATTGCAGCACTTTAACTTAGGAGGCTAAGGAAAGAGGGTTATGAGCATGAGGCCAACCTCAAGATCCTGTCTCAAAAAACGTGGGAAGAGGTCAGGAGTTTGCAAGATGGCTCAGAGGGCCCCTTACATGCCTAATCCCCTGAGTTTGTTGCCTAGAACTCACATCCTCTGACCTCTGCTCTCATGTTCGGCATACTGACGCCCACACGCACATCATACACAATAATGAATGGATTTTTTTTTTTTCAAATGACTGTGTTCATCTTGTACAGAGCAGAAGGGAGGCTTTGGGAGATAGAGGTTAGAAAGGCAACTGGATGTACTGAGAGAGTTGGCTGGAGAAGCAAAGAAGGGAGTAGTTGGGGTGGAAGAATTCTTTTCCAAGTCAGTAAGTCAGTATAAATGTGATTCTATACACCCCAAGCACCAACAGGCAGAGTAGCGTCTGCCTTCAGGAAACCTGGCCACAAAAGGGATGTAGGGTAGCAAGAATAGATGAGAGCAGCTGAGAAGGAACCCAGTCAGGAAACACGGAAGGGTGACTTGGAGCCGAGAACATTCTGAAGAGAGGGGGATAATACATCAATTTGAATGACATCATTTCACTTATATGTGATGTCCCTGGAGAAGGATCCAGTGCTTGCTGGCTGAATGTTTAGGGTTCACTTACCATGCTGATTTCCCCATGTCAATAAATAGTCTTTAAAGCATTTAATGAATCATAAATAAGTCATTTAATGAATCAGTCCATCATGGAAATAGGCCATGAGTTATTCTGCTTGTCCCCTAAGTCTGGACCTTGTGACTCTTTCTCATACAAATGCTACCGTTGAAGAATCTTGTCTCTGGTCACATCCACCGGGAGGACTGTTTTAGCTGATTTGCTATAAATAGTCTTTGGGCAGCAAGAACAAGAGCTGGAAGACCAGTTAGGCTATCCTAGTAACTTGGATTTCAGCAGAGTTAGGAAGAGGTAGTTTCACGCTAAAGAGATTTTAAATAAAAGATTTGCTTGGAACATTGATCCCAGTGTGAGACAGAGGGCAATAGATAACATTTAAGGGCTTGACCTTGAACAACTGAAAGAATTGCAGTTGCTATCAACCGAAAGTTTGGAAGTCAGAGAAGATCTGAAAGATGTAGAGAAACAATCTTCCCAGATCTTATGCACTCCAGTTACCTGGCAGACATCTGAGGAGAAATGTCAAGTTCACAATATGCAAGTCATTAAGTCATGAAATACCTAGGTAGGAAATACAAATTTATGCATCTACCTACATATTAGGACTACAGGCAGTACCATGAGGACTAAGTGGAAATATTCAGGGTTATGGCCTTTTATCCTTTGGTGTAGGGTGGTTGTGTTTGTAGATAATATGAATTACTTTATATTCATTCATATCTTTTATATACATTAATATAATTACTCATTTTCAAAAGGGTTTATATTTTAATTTTGTCATTTTGTTTTGCTTTGCTTTGCTTTGCTTTGCTTTGCTTTGCTTTGCTTTGCTTTGCTTTGCTTTGCTTTGCTTTGCTTTGCTTTGCTTTGTTTGAGACAGGTCTCACTATGTATCCCTGGTTAGTTTGGAATTTTCTGTGTAAACCAAAGAGGCTTCAAACTCACAGAGACCCACTTACTTCTGCCTCTTGAATGCTGTAACTAAAGGGATACAAGACTATGCTCAACTATTCTTTTATATATATAAGACTTGTTTTAGAATTACTTTTTGTATGTGAGCGTTTTACCTATGTGTGCCTGGTGACAATGGAGGTCAGAAGAGGGCACTGGATCCCTGGAACTATAGTTAGAACAGCTGTGAGTAGCCAGTACGGGGCTGGGAGTTAAACCCAAGTCCTCTGAAAAAAAACAGCCAGTGTTCCTAACTGCTGAGCCATCGCTCCAGCCCCCCACTCCTGCCCCTTTTAAATACTGGTTTTGTCTTCCCAACATTATTTGAGAAAAGGTCTATTTTCTTCACACCATAACTCTATATTCCTATGATATACTTACAATGTTCATAAAGTAAAATATTGTTTCTTCTTCTTCTTCTTCTTCTTCTTCTTCTTCTTCTTCTTCTTCTTCTTCTTCTTCTTCTTCTTCTTCTTCTTCTAAAGTGTAAACTTTTGCTGTCTAGCCTGGTCTCACCCTGTAGCCCAGTGTGACTTTGAGTCTTAATATTTAACTTAGACACGTCGAAGTGCCCCGGCAAAATAAAGACAGAGATAGAATTTTCAATCTATTGCAACTTGTGGTCATTTCAGGTCAGGTAAAGGAGCCGTCTGCAAGAACAAGAAAAAATGCCAATGTTTTATCACATTTGCTTTATACTCAAACATCTGGAGGCTCCAAGAATGCGCTCAATAACTTCACTCTGGGACCAGCAAGAGGAAGGTTCTCCCAAGAGCCCTAGAGTCACCAAACTGGTGTGAATTACTTTGTTGTTCCTTAGGACAGTGACTTTCAACCTTCCTAATGCTGTGACCCCTTAACGGTTCCTCATGTTGTGGTGACCCCCAACCATAAAATCACTTCATCATTACTTCACAACTTTTGATACTGTTATGAAACATAGTGTAAATGTCTGGTATGCCACTCCAGCCCACTGGTAGAGAACCACTCTTTAGAGACTTATTATAGCTGGAAAAGTTCTCTCTGTGAGTAGACGAATCTGAGCCGTATGTTTCACCTCTGGTTCACCCAAACGTGTATGGAATACAAGGTAGATGTGGTTTCCCAGAAGGAAAGACAAGGTACTTTCCCCAAGTAAGGAAAAGATGAGGTGCTGCCTCCCAGGTAAGAAAATGGCAGTGCATGCCTTTAATCTCAGAGAGGCTGAGGCAGGCAGAATCTCTGTGAGTTCGAGACCAGCCTGGCATGCAAAGTTAGTTCTAGGAGACACAAAGAAACCCTGTCTGAAGAAGTCAAAAAAGGAAAAAGAAAATGGATATGGATATGAATGGTCAGAAACAATGCCTGCTATACCAGTTACACCAAAACCTGGGCTTCTTTAAGCCTGGGGTGTGGTGGCACATTTGTAATCAACCCCGGAGAGGCTGAGGAAGATGATGTTAAACTCAAAGCTAGTCTGTCTTCAAGAATATTGTGGTTTGAATAGGCACTTGAATGTGTTCCAGTTTCGTGTCCCACACTTAATCATCAGGCCGTTACAGAATCAGTTGTCACAACTTTGAATCACACAAAAAAGTAAATATTAAGGCATGACTATAAAAGTTAACTATCTGGAAGGGTCAGTATTTCAGCACTTCACTTTCCAAAACCCTCCCACCTGGCCTTGCAGGTTGCTTCTTGTCTTCATGACTCTTTGCTATTGTCAGTTTGCAGGAAAGTATTCATTTGCCTTCCTTCGGAGCCCTGGGGACAGGGTGGCTGCTGACTGAGAGGCCTGGGAAACCACCACGGAAGCAGACGTGGAAAGTGAATCAGCTGGAAGGACATCTACCCAGTGCGGAGTCCTGGAAATGCATCTACAGATGCACTGGCTCCTCTCTATTCTAACACTGATAACATTTCATTTAAAATCTTCTGCAGACCCACTAACCAGTATGCCCAGCAACAGAGGAATGGATGCAGAAAGTGGGGTTCATATCCATAATGGGATTCTTTGTAGCCAGAAAGAAGAGCAAAGTTCTGTTGCTTGAAGGAAAATAGTTGCAGGTGGATGAGGTTGTAGTTACCCAGTTAAGCCAGTCCCAGAACAACAGGTATCTATCTTATCTTTTCTCTTATTTGTGGTTCCCGGGTTTTATGTGGTTCCATGAAATCACGCATATATAAAATGAAGACAAAAGTGCAGTTATCTAGGGAGCAAAGGGCACACAAATGGGAGGGGAAGGGGCATGAAAGGGGAGAGAAGAGAGTGGGGAGATCTGCTCAGGGTCCAATAGATACCTGTCGGAGAAGTGTTCAAACTAGAGAAAAGTTCAAAATCAATGAATTTGCCATGGAGCATGCACCACTTGGTGTGAAGAGACGTGAAGATGGCTTCCCCATCTGTTCCTGCCTTCCAAGAAGCGCTTGCCATCCATGAGAAAGATGAGCATGTTGTCAGGCCAAAGCAAACGCACTCCCCTCTGTGGAGTGGGTTTTGTTAGCAAGCATGCTGGAGTGAGCCTCCACTCTGTGGTCCTGTTCAGAATTATAGAAACTGGGTTTGGGCACTTAATAATGAACCCCATGGGGTGTGGCCATTATGCTTTCTGTTACAGGAGGAATAACAGAATATCTCACTATGTGTTTGAATGTACCAAGTAGTCTACTGAAGAGTGTGTTCTACATATCTCAATCCTATTTACTGTTACACACAGAGATCGTTGTCGAATAAAAGACACCTGAGCCAGGCATGGTGGCGCACGCCTTTAATCCCAGCACTTGGGAGGCAGAAGCAGGTAGATTTCTGAGTTGGAGGCCAGCCTGGTCTACAGAGTGAGTTCCAGGACAGCCAGGGCTATACAGAGAAACCGTGACTTGAAAAACCAAAAAAAAAAAAAAAAAAAAAAAAGACACTTGAATGCTAATCATAACGGAGTTCCTGGAGCCTGAGCATCAGGCTGTTAAGACCATGAGCTGTTAGAGGAGAGGACTCCAGTTTGGCCTTTAACACCTGTGGGGGTGAGAGGTTCACAACTCCATTTAACTCCAACTCCAGGGGATCTAACACCCTCCTTGGTCCTCACAGGTGCTGTATTCATATGCACAAAGATGTACGTACACTCATATACATAATTAAAAATAAAATCTTTGAGAAGTGAGGTTACAATTACCCTAATTTCTGCTTTACTAAGTATTCCTATACTCTATCTGTAATCATGTGGATTTGTTTGTTTGTTTACATCCCAAACACTGCTCCCCCTCCTGTTCCCTCCCTCACAGAATCCCTCTCCTCTCTTCCTTTCCCCAACTGCCTTACCCTCACCCCCTCCCCTTCTCCTCTGAGAGGTTGGACCTCCCCTTGGCTATCCCCCACCCTGGCCCATCAAGCCTCTGCCAGATTCAGCACATCCTCTCCTACTGAGGCCAGACATGGCACCCATGAAGACTGAGCTGTCTACCTGTTACATACGTGCCCGGGGCCTCTTTCCAGCTCCTGTATGCTCTTTGGTTGGTGGCTCAGACTTAGAGCTCCCAGGGGTCCAGGTTAGTTGACCCTGTTGGTCTTCCTGTGGGGTTCCCGTCCCTTTCAGGGCCGTCGATCCTTCCCATAGCTCTTCTGTAAGAGTCCCTGACCTCTGTCTGTCTAATGTTTGGCTGTGGGTCTCTGCATCTGCCTCAGTCAGCTGCTGGGTGGAGCCTCCCAGAGGACAGTTATGCCAGGCTCCTGTCTGCAAGCATAGCAGGGTCTCAGGGATCGGTGCTTACCCATGAGATGGGTTTGGAATTGGGCTGGTTGCTGGTTGGCCTGTCCTTCAGTCTCTTCTTCATACCTGCATTTCTTTTAGACGGGACAAATTTTGAGTCGAAAGTTTGTGGGTCCTGCCTGACTACAGGAGGTGGCCTCTTCAGGTTCCATGTCCCCACTCTTAGGCATCTTGGCTAAGGTCACCGCACTGACTCCTGGGAGCCTCCCCTATCTCCGGCCTCTGGAACTTCCCACAGATTCTCCCCCTCCCCCTCCCCCCGCCTCCCTCTCCCCCTGCCTCTTGCAGCTGCAGATTTCCATTCATAGGTGAATTCATTTTTAAAGAAAAATAGTCATAATGATGTTGTGGTCTGATTATCTGTGTCTGCTTAAAACTCAAAATTTGAAATCCTGTCACCAAAGAGATGGCATTTATTCATGGAGACTTTGAGATGTGACTAGGTCATGGTGGCAAAGACCTAAGAGAGAGCTGTCAGCCTTCTACTCTGTGAAATCAGAGTGAGGCATGGGTCCAATCCCGACCCTAGATCTGCTGGTACATCACTGTCAACTGCCTCCAGAACTGTGAGAAATAAATCTCCTTGGTTGAAAAACCACCCAGTCTTGCATATTTTATTTCAGCAACTTGGACTCACAAAGTCCCTGAGCTTAGTGACATTGGGCTCACATGTCTAAATGCCCAATACTAAGGAAGGGTACCTCCTTTTATTTTCTGCAGAACCATGGAGAAGAGAGATGCACAGTATCTGCCACCAAGTTCAGTCCAAGTCACGTCATGTGGATGGCCTGCATGTCACTAAGCAAGCCATCAAGGCAATGGTAGCTGGAGCCTGGGCTGAGCCAGGCCACAGTTATTGGATCATGCTTTATTAGATAGGAGGACACCGTGTACAAAGCCCGTGGGCAGCAACGAACGTTGATAAGGGTGTTGCTTCTCAAGGGCGTAGCTCTGAAACGTTCTGAACTCAGCAGCGGCACCAGGCCCCCAGCTCCTTCAGCAGCTATTGTCACACAAGGCACTCAGCTATGGTTGAGATCACTCTGATTCCATACATATGGAGGAAGGGGGAGGGATGAGGAGAGTCCGGGTTCCCAGAGCTGGGCCCATAGAGCTTGAGGTGGCAACCAGAGACATCCTGTGAGAGACAGTGAATCTTCATTGGAGGATTGGATTCACCAGAACTTGAATAGCTAGACTATAGGTAATGGACTTAACTCTGTGATTGACAGGTGTGGCCTGAGCCCTCCTCCCACTGCTCCTAACTCTGTGATTGACAGGTATGGCCTGCGCCCTCCTCCCACTGCTCCCTTGTCCCTTGTGTAGTCTTGGGAAGTTCTCTTCTTTCAGTTAGAAGAATAAGGCCTTGTGTGCTTAGCTCCAGGCCTTGCATGAGGATCCTAAGAGATGATGTGTGAAACTATAATTTTGCAAACTATCAAATGCTATACAAATGCAAGGGATCCTCATTACTGTGACTAAGTAACATCGAAAAGCCCCTTCTTTTAATTGTGCGTTAACAATAAATGTTCAATTAGCATATTATAAATTTAGATAGCCAAGACACAACTACCGGAGAACTTTAGAATATAAGGTCATTCTGCATTCTCCTATGTTACATAAGAATCTAAGGAATAAGAAAACCATGTCCAAAAAAAATCAGCCAGGCAGTGCGTTCCACACTTTTAATCTCAACACTTGGGAGGCAGCAGCAGGTGAATATCTGAGTCTGAGGCCAGCCAGGTGTACAAAGTGAACTCCAGGAAAGAAGAAGAGGAGGAGGAGGAGGAGGAGGAGGAGAAGAAAGGGGAGGAGGAGGAGAAGGAGGGGGAGGAGAAAGGGGAGGGGGAGGAGGAGATCATGTCCATCATGAAGCTAAAGAGCTAGCTCAGCTGTTAAAAGTGATTGCTGATCTTCAGGAGGACCAGTGTTCCTAGCACCCACATCAAGCAGCCAACAACCTCTTAGAACTCCAGTTCCAAGGGATCTGACCCCTCCTGACCTTCACCAGCATCTGCAATCACGTAGTGCACCTAAAACCCACAATGGCACACATACATAAAGACAAACACATCTTTAGAAATAGAAAAGCAAGAAACGTGTGATAGGCTGATGTTGTATGGGTGACTCTTTGAATGGCAGCTCATCAGTCGAGGAGACAGTGTTCATGTAGTCCCCGTAAGCATTGCCCGTTGTCTTAGCTCAGTATTAAAAGCCAGTGTTTCTTCTGTCCAGTAGAGTACAGTGGTAGATAAGAGCGAGAGTCAGCACACTGTGGCCCACGGGACAATCGACCACCGTCTATTTTGTATGGCCTGTAACGTTAAGAATCCTTTTGATGTTTTAACTTTTTAATCAAAAGAAAAGGAGTGGGAGTGTGGCTCAGTGGTAAAGGCCTTGCCTGGCATTCATGAAGACCCTGGGTTCGATTCCAAGCACTACAAAGAATAGAGAAAAAGATATTCCATAACACATGATAAATAGTAATTCAAATGTCAGTCTCTATTTTCATCCCAGCAGTGTAACAACAAAGGAAAATGGGATGCCTAAAAGGGTAACTTTTTGATTAACTTATTTGTTGGGGGATTTTAAAGTAAAAGCTGTGTTTATCTATTTGTATTAATGTACATTTGTGTGCATTACATGGATACAGGAGCGAAAGACACCATGGGTCCTAGAGACCAGAAGAGGCTGTCAGAGCCCCTAGGACTGGAGTGGTAGGTGATTGTGAGCCACCTGCTATTGCTGTGGAGCAGAACTTGGGTCTCTGCAAAAGCAGTAAGTGGTGTTAACTGCTGGGCCATCTCTCCAGCACCCTGGGGTTAGTTTTGTTGAGCGGTGGCCTCATTATGTATTCCAGGCTGGCCTTGAACTCATGCTCCTCCTGCCTCAACTTCCTGAATAATAGGACAGCATGAGGTATTACAGATATGTACCTCCATCTCTGCCATTTGTGTGTAGGTGTCTATAGGTACATATGCACATGTAGGAGTGAATGTGAAAAGCTGGAGGACAACCTTTGGTGCTGTTCCTCAGGTTTCATTCACAGTTTTTGTAAGGTAACTTCTCTTTCTGGCCCGGAACTCACCAGGTAGTATAAGTTAGCTGGCCAGAAAGCCCCAGGCATCCACCTGTGTCCTCTGAGCCAGAATTGATCTCATGACACCATACTGATTGTCTTTTTCTTCTTCTTCTTCTTCTTCTTCTTCTTCTTCTTCTTCTTCTTCTTCTTCTTCTTCTTCTTCTTCTTCTTCTTCTTCTTCTTCTTCTTCTTCTTNTCTTCTTCTTCTTCTTCTTCTTCTTCTTCTTCTTCTTCTTCTTCTTCTTCTTCTTCTTCTTCTTCTTCTTCTTCTTCTTCTTCCTCTTTTCCTCCTCCTCTTCCTCCTCTTCCTCTTTCTCCTCTTCCTCCTCTTCCTCCTCCTTCTCTTCTTCCTCCTCTTCCTCCTCTCCCTCCTCTTCCTCCCCCTCTCTTTCTCCTCCTCCTCCTCTTCCTCCTCCTCCTCTCCCTCCCCCTCCTCTTTCTCCTCCTCCTCCTTTTCTTCTTCCTATTCTTTTTCTTCAACATGGGATCTGGGGGTCACACTTAGGTCTTCATCCTTGCATGACAAGCATGTTACTAACTGAACTATCTCCCCAGCTTACTTGTAGCATTTTTTAAAAGCATCAATAAACATTAGATCTGGAGTGATAAATAAAATAAAAATTTTCAGTTTCTCCAAATTACCTACACATTGGTGAACTCCGAATGAAAATTCCAGAAGACTTTGTGCATTGGGGTAGGCTTAGGAATGGAACCCAGGATTTCAGCTGCTGCTGTGAATAGTGGCTGATAAAAGCCATGACTGCCCCTTCTACCAAATTACCATGTCTCCAAATGCTTGGAAAGATGGCCCCAACTGAGGCAGCCCCCAGCCAGTGGCTGGTGGATGTGAGGTACAGCTCTATTCCTCTGTGCTGGGCAGTAACTCTTGTCCAGCCACTCCCTGCAGATCTCACAGATGAACATGATGGGGCCAGGCTTGCTTGGCTGTCTCCAGCTCTAGCCCATTTCCCTTGCCCCCTTTCAAGTTGCCCTTGAGAGCACTGTTAATCACCTGCATCAGACTCTCTCTGCTTCTGGGAAGCTGAGCAAGTCATAGGCTCCTTAAAAACGCCCTGTCCCAGAGCCAAAGAGCCCAGGCACACAGAAGCAGCATCACACTGATGACAATGTGACCATCAACTCGTGGTTTCCTTCCTGACCTGTGGTTGTTCGCCTACCCCACTGGTTTTATAAAAGATCCTGGGAGCTTTCTAGTAATTGTCCTTTCTTTTTTCTTTTTCCTTTTATTCAAGTTGGCCCAAGCCTGTATATTGTGACCGAAAGCCATGTAACCTTAACTAATGGGATGTGTAATACAGGCTGACCTACCAGGCCTTGGAAATGAGATCCACTGCTGTACTGGACTAGCATCAAATGAATCCTGACATGGATGGCCTCCGTCCCTGCAAGTGCTGCTGGGAACATCCCAGCTTCTAATCCTTGCAGAGCTGGGTTGCTAATTTGATACCCAGGGCCATATTTCCCCTCGGCCTTCCTGATCCACCCCCACCCCCACCCCAAGCCCAACACCCCCACACCCCACCCGCACGCCCCACCTCAGAGGCTGGGAGAGCAACATTCCTTCCTCTGGGTGTCACCTCTTCAATTTTTCTGTTTCCAAGCCTGCAGTATCTCTGTGTGCTCTCCTCTCCCTAGAATGTGTTTTTCTTCACCATTTGGCTGGATCTGTGTGCACGCACATGTGCATGAGTGTGATCCATTTGCATACATGTCAGGAGAGCAGAAGAGCAGGTTGTGGGCAAGTCATGAGAAGTGTTCAAAAGTCAGATCACAGGCCAGGTGGCGGTGACACACAGCTTCAACCTCAGCACTCAGGAGGCAGGAGGCAGAGGCAGGTGGTTTGAGGCCAGTCAAGTTATTGGAACAGAATAGCCATGGCTACACAGAGAAACCCTATCTTGGAAGTTTAAAAAAAAAAAAAGTCAGATCACTAGACAGTGGATCTTAGAGGAAGGGTGACACAGTTCAAGCCTGATAAATTCCTACTTCCAGTGGTGATTCTACACCGTCTTCTGTTTAGCCCAAGGGAAGTTCTGCTACCACCGCCCATGTGGGTGGACAGGATGTACCTACAGTGAGGAACTGAGAACCTCAAAGAGCCCTGGCGGAGGAGAATTTGAGAACGCAGTGATTTCAGAGGATAGAGGGTCTGGTTAGCTCTCTTACATTTAACTTGGCTACATCACTGCCTGAATGTGATCAACTTCCTTGCCCTTATGTAGTTGTCCCTAACTCCACTTAACATAGTGACTGGTACCCAACAAACAATGAAGAATAGTTACCATTATTATTTCTATCAATAAAACGGTAGCATTTCAGCCTGAACAATTATTTACCAATTATTAGGTTAGGGCTTTTATCCGCTGAACTGTAGATTCAAAGCCACAGACCAGCTCTGTATACATATACAGGCACAACCAAGACACTAAGGTTCAGAAGTGACCCCAGGACCCAGCCTACAATTACACTCTAATAAACCGGAAACAAAGCCAGTAAATGCTACAAGTGAAGATTAAAGGCCTAAACTCCTGCCATTGTTAAGAGGGAAATGGTGGTCTGAATCAAGAAGCTAGGAAGAGGCAGGGCACTGTAGGAGTGGCAGAGCTGGTACAGAAACCTGAGGTGGCCTCCAGTCCCAATGGGATCCTTGGGAGCTGGATGCAGGTGCCATGCTTGGGATGGCTCACAAGCTTCCCAAGGAACTGAGCAGCTGGACCTGATAATGTGACTCCACTCATCTCTCAGGAAATCAGAGTGCGGGTGACGACTAGCTTGTGTAATCAAGTGCTCGCCACACAAGCTTGTGGGCCTGACTTACATCCCCCAAACCCACATTTCTAAAAAGCCAGGCATGACTGTGTGCCCTTGTAATCTCAGTGCTGGGCAGTCAGAGACAAGGGGATGCCCAGGACTTGCCGACCAGCCTGCCAGCCTAGCTTGCTTGGTGAATTCCAGGCCATTGAGAGACCTTGTCTCAAAAAAGGAGGGACAGGGAGTGGCACCTGATGAACCATGCCCAAAGTTGTCTCTGGCCTCTGTATTCACATGCACACACATGAACACACACACACACACACACACACATAGGCACACATACAAGCGCACACAAACACAGGCAAACATGCACACACACACACAGGCACACATCTAAAAAAGAGGTAAGTATGGTCCATGCTGTCACTGGGGACCGTGCTGCTGCTGGCTAACTGTTATGGGCGGCGAAGCATCTTTTGTAGAGATATAGATGACTGCAGACTCACAGTTGAGAATGAGAGGCATAGAAGGTTTCTATAACAACCTCCCCCTCTTCCCAAAACAAACAGTCAAGACAGGAAGCTATTGAAGAGAGTCCTTAAAAATTACGATTGGGGAAAAAAAAAAAAAAAGAAAAAAAAAGAAAAGTTACGATTGGGACACTGAACTGTAGCTCTTCACGCCTAATTGCTTCTGGCAGGGGCAGGGAGAGGGGATGGAGGGTGGGGAGAATAGAGAAGGAGTCAGTTAAAAAAGAGGTACAGGGAAGATGACAGGGTGACGAAAACCTGCTGGTCCAGGAGTTAAAAATCCCACAGTCCAGCCGGGCGTGGTGGCGCATGCCTTTAATCCCAGCACTTGGGAGGCAGAGGCAGGCAGATT
Source organism: Mus pahari (assembly GCF_900095145.1). Lineage (NCBI taxonomy): Eukaryota > Metazoa > Chordata > Mammalia > Rodentia > Muridae > Mus > Mus pahari. The sequence goes on along the minus strand of NC_034599.1, from coordinate 104,481,487 downwards.
TCTGAGTTCGAGGCCAGCCTGGTCTACAAAGTGAGTTCCAGGACAGCCAGGGATAAACAGAGAAACCCTGTCTCGAAAAACAAACAAACAAAAAAAATCCCACAGTCCACCGAGGGTCTGCTAGGGCTTCCGGAAGTGACTGAGTCTCTCAAAGTCTAGGTTTCCCTGCCTTTAGCCTTCATGCCCTACTCCTTCTCCTCTGTGGATGCAGTTTACCCATCTGGAGCATTCTCACATATTTTTTTTTCCTTCTTCCAGGAGCTCTTATGGTCTCTAGAACATATCATCTCTGTGGCAGATATTTCACGACCAGTTGATAAATGTGGACACAGACTTGGGCTGTCATGTCAGTCTAGTCCTAGGTCTCTGAGGGATGAGGTTTTAAGGAAGGACTTGTGTTCCAACACATTCCTGCAGGGTAGGTGAGGTAAACATTAATTTCACTACAGGAAATGGAAGCACAATAAGGCGGGGCGGCTCGCCCAGGGTTACAGAACCAGGAAGTTGCCAGTCAACCCGCTTTTACTTCCTCTGTCTCAGATCCGGGGTGTTTTCCTTCATGTTCAGCAGTACCCTGGGCTATCTGGTCACCTCCGGGCCATATGGTGTCTGAAGGAAACTCCTGTGTTCAGGGACTAGGGAAACGCTCGCTCCAGGCACAGGAGAATTTGAGGGAAAAATCTTAGGATGTATGTAGAACCAGCTTAAGAGATTGTCTTAGCTTACTTTCTATTGCTGATGTAAACACAATGACCAAAAACAACTGGGAGAGGAGAGGGTTTATTTGGCTGACATATCTGAGGTCACACAGTCCCTCACTGAGGGAAATCAAGGCAGGAACTCAAGACAGATACTGAAGAAGAAACCATGGAGAAATGCTCTCTGGTTGGCTTGCTCCTCATGGCTGCCTTGTCCTGCTTTTTTTTTTTTTTTTTTTTTTTTGAGACAGGGTTTCTCTGTATAGCCCTGGCTGTCCTGGAACTCACTTTGTAGTCCAGGCTGGCCTTGAACTCAGAAATCCGCCTGCCTCTGCCTCCCGAGTGCTGAGATTAAAGGCGTGCACCACCACGCCCGACTTCTTGTCCTGCTTTTTAAATACAATTTAGGGCCACCTGCCCAGGGATGTTACCGCCTAGAGTGGGCTGGTTCCTGCCAACATCAATCATGAATCAAGAAAGTGCCTTGCTGGGCAGTGGTGGCACACGCCTTTAATCCCAGCACTTGGGAGGTAGAGGCAGGAGGATTTCTGAGTTCGAGACCAGCCTGGTCTACAGAGTTAGTTCCAGGAAAGGCAGGGCTACACAGAGAATCCTTGTCTCGAAAAACAAAAAAACAAAAAGAAAAAAGGAAAAAAGAAAGTGCCTCATACATACACTTACTTGCCCACAGAGCAGTGATATGGATGAATTTTCTCAACTGAGGATTTTTTTTTTAAGATTTATTTATTTTATGCATGTGAGTACACTGTAGCTGTACAGATGGTTGTGAGCCTTCATGCAGTTGTTGGGTATTGAATTGTTTTAGGACCTCTGCTCACTCTGGTCCACCCATCTTGCTCCAGTCAGCCCTGCTTGCTCCAGTTGGTCCCTGCTCAGTCAGGCCCAAAGATTCATTTATTATTATACTTAAGTACACTGTAGCTGACTTCTGACCAGAAGAGGGCATCAGATCTCATTACGGGTGGTTATAAGCCACCATGTGGTTGCATAGGATTTGAACTCAGGACCTTCAGAAGAGCAGTCAGTGCTCTTACCTGCTGAGCCATCTTGCCAGCCCTCAACTGAGGATTCTTAAGATAACTCTAGCTTATGGCAAGTAGACAAAAAAACCTAACCGGGTTGGCGAGATGGCTCAGTGGTTAGGAGCACTGACTGCTCTTCCAAAGGTCCTGAGTTCAAATTCCAGCAACCACATGGTGGCTCACAACCATCTGTAATGAGATCTGACTCCCTCTTCTGGTGGGTCTGAAGACAGCTGCAGTGTACTTACATATAACAAATAAATAGATTTTAAAAAATAGCAAGAACCCTTGTTAAAAAAAAAAACAAAAAACAAAAACAAACCCTAACCAACACAGAGATGTTTGCCTTCTTGAGTAAAAGAAGCATAAATATTCTTATCTACAATGAAATGACATTCTGGTTAAATAAGGAGAGATAATATGCATAAATCAATTCTGTACGATGATAAACGTTTTTAAAGACAGGGTCTTAAGGAGCTAAGGTTGACCTTGAAGCCATGGTCTTCCTAGCCCAGCCTCCTAAGTGCTAGGATTACAGGCATCTTGCCAGTAACGTAATTAAGTTATAAGAAAGTTACCAGGGAATGGGAAATGAGATTCAGAAGTGTCGATATGGGGCTGGTGAGATGGCTCAGAGGGGAGAGGTGTTTGTCACCAAGTTGAAAACCTGAGTCCCGTCCCCGGGACCCACATGGTGGAAGAAAAGAAACGACTTGAAGAGGAGATGTTCAACCATGGGCTGTTTGGGCAGAGGATTCTGGGTAGAAAGGGCCAGGACAAGCAGTGTTGAGATGAGCATAGTAACTGGAGTGTAAATATGGCCAGGGAGGCTGGTATTTTGGGGTGCTTCGTGGGCTGTTGCTGTGTAGCAAAGTACCCCAAAACTTAATAGCTCAAAACAAAAAGTGTGACCTCTCAGCTTCTGTGGTCAGGAATGCGGCAGAGCTGACAGCCATGACATGGGTCTTTTGTTACTCAGATGGGGTTTCATGGGTCACAGTCCCTTCTGTCTCCACATCTCCAGGGCTAGAATCACAGGCACACACCTCTGCCCTCAGCTGAGCTGCGTGTGGACTCTGGGGTTCCAAATACACATCCTATGCTTGCCTTGAAAGGGCTTTACCAACTGAACCGCCTCCTCCGATCCCTCCCCTTTTACTAGTAAAAAAACATGCTTTGTGATTTATTTATTTATTTTTACTTTTTAGGTTTGGTGGTTGTAAACCTATAATGATTTGTGTTAGTAGACACAGCATCTATTATGACAACTAAAGACCCGAGTAAGTTTTGGAACCAGGTTTCTCGTAGGTTACCTGCCTGGGACTTCTCTGCTACCGCCACCTTGTGGCCAGCTAGAGAAACAACAAGTACGGTGTTGCCTTTGGTTAAATGAATGACTAGACAGTGTAGGCTTGCATCCTGACTACAAGAATTAGGTGTGACACCAGATAGCCAGTTACTTGTAAGATCATATCTATCTATGGTGTAAAAATCCGATTATTAGAAACTTCCTTCTGATACTAAGCCAAGTTCTGCTTAATTTACCCTCCTTTTTTCCTGGCTTTTAAAGTCTGTTTAAAACATTGTTTCAAGGCAACCGCTTCTTGTGCTTCGTTCAAACCCCTTTTCTTCCCTAAATAACGAAAACTCCTGATCTTTCTTTTAATGCTTTGATTCCAGCATCCAGCGGCTGAGACAGGGCTTCAAGCGCGCCGGATGAGCAGGACAGCGCAGGCGCAGAACTAAGTGAGGAGGTGTCTGGGACAGAGGCCAGCCGCAGGCAGATCCCTCGGGGTGTGAATAGTACCACTGCATTGGCCCATTTGGATGTAAGGCTTCCTTCTTTTGTTTTCTAGTGAGCCAGTCTGATCACCTTACTAAGAAGATACATCCCATCTCAAGAATGTTAATGTCAACACCCACAGCATGTCGGGATGGGTGCCCAGAAAAGGTATCAGCCCTGAACACAAACAGCCTGGACCTTGGCCTGACGAGTGAATTACGATGGGGCCATTTAATCCCACCCACCCTTCTTAGGAATAAGAGCCTAACTTCAGACTCGATTTAGGCTAATCTAAATCTCAAGATATTTCCCTCATAAAAATTGTTCCCAGGGGCCGGCAAGATGGCTCAGTGGGTAAAAGCACTCACTGCCAGACATGATGATGAGAGTTCAAGTCCAGGCCCCATAGGGTGGAAGGAGAGAACTGACATCTGCGGGTTGTCCTTTAAACTCCACAAGCAAACTGAGACACACGTGATGGCCCCCTCCCTACAATGATAAATAAATGTAATAGACAACTGCTCCCAAGACCAGTGTTTCATCCACAGAGATGATTCTGTGGCATCAAGAGCAAGATAGCTTCCATTCTCATGCTGCTGATTGGCGCTCACACCTGCTTGCACTGTCCTCTGGGGACTGAACGGAAGTCTCTCTGTGGTGACTTTTAGTGTTCCTGTCTGTAGTCACGGGATGATTTGTTGTGTAGTTCACTTGACTCCCGTCTCTTATTACACAGCAAGGAGCTCTGCTCTGTCCCTTCAGAACAGAGGTCAGGAGCAGGCCTAAGGCCAGGGCTCAGAGTCAGCAGCACTTCCACAGAAATCGTAAGTCTGAGGTGAATAGAAAGCCTAGAACCCTGTTGCAGAAACACCAATGCAAAACCCCAGGGATTGGCGCACCGTAGCCCTGAGAAGACGTCAGCCAGCCAGGAAGCAGGGGCTATCCGATCGATACTGTGCTCACTCAGGCTCCCAGATGCTCCCAGGGACTTGGCTACAGCATCATTTTCCAGTCATTCCTCAGGGAGGCAGGCTGCAGAGTGCTTTGCTTTTCTTTCTGTTAGCTGCTGGGCTCACACGTCTTACAGGCGTGGGTGGGCAACATCATACTCCCCATCTCTGACTGCGGTGTTTGGGCAAAGCCTTCTCTGCCCAGCCTCCACCACCAGAAGACCCAATCACTGCTTCTCCTCCTGGCCTTGTCCAGGACTGGCACATTCTTCCCCAAAGGGTAACAATGAAAGGCAGGTCATAATTAGGACATGTAAGAAATGAATTGCTATAGTACATTTTCTGGATGGGGCATGTTTAGCATTAATAAGAGTCACGAGCAAGGAGGAGGCACTAGGTACCCTCTCCCCCAGGCTGGTGGCTGTCCCTGCTAGCCTCAGAAGTATGAGAATTGGAAAGTTAAAGATGTCTGCTACAGGACTAAGCCCATGATCAGAGAATGATACAGTCTCAAGTACTAAATGATTTATTAGATAAGGCTTTGTCCTAAATCAAAAGGATGGGGAATTTGAGAAGGAGATAAGTCCCAGGCTGGGGGTGAGGGGTGGTGGAGGACAAATATTTCTCACAATGGAGTGGAGGTAGATACTTTATAACCACTGTCTTGGGCCAAACCCATCTGCCATTTTCAGTGTTTCTCTAAGCTGGCAGTACTTTCTACCAAATCGCATATAAAAATTGACTAGACACTTGAATCTATTATCTATTTCCAACAGAAATACAGGGAGCATTCTAAAAATCACTTCACATATCCACAGGGATGTGCGTGATCCGCCAGGATGTGCGTGATCCGCCAACTGTATAAATTGATGGTGACCACTCCATAGTAGGATTACGGGGAAGGAGTTTGTTGTAGATACATACAAGAGAACCGCCAGGGCATCTGGGAGAGTCCAGAGCAGAGAGAGAGAGAGAGAGAGAGAGAGAGAGAGAGAGAGAGAGAGAGAGAGAGAAGTCTGAACGCGGCCAGCAGACTGGTTATTGCCAGGCAGACTGGTTATCGCCAGGAGCGTCTGCAAGAAGAAGAGCAAGGGAGAGACAATAGGAAAAACACCGTGAGAGATGCAGGAAAAGAAATAGTCTATCAAGAATAGCAGGGGAGGGGCTGGAGAGATGGCTCAGCAGTTAAGAGCACTGGATGCTCCTCCAGGGGACCAGGGTTCAATTCCCAGCACCCACATAGCAGCTTACAAGTGTCTGTAACTCCTGTTCCAGGGGATCTGACTCCCTCCTACTTGCTGGCAAAACACCCATGTATCAATCAATCAATCAATCAGTCAGTCACAGGTTTATAAAGAGAAGGAGGGGGCAGTCCATGAACTGGAGGGAGTTTAGTTAGGAGAGAAGAGAAGGGCTAGGATGCAGCATTGATTTTGAAATGTCTAACAGGTGCTTGTGATACTGAGGGAGCCCAGAGGGTATGTGGGCTTTGATATGTTAATAGATGCCACCGGTAGCCATAGGTCCCTTCAGTGAGAGCTAAGGAAAGGTTCTCCTTTAAGAGATGGGAACCAGTTTCACAAGTTCCCGAGGAATGCTGGCTTTTATGCTGGATTTACACCTGAAATCATCCTCATCCAGGTTGAGCTAATTTCTGATTATCTGGATTGCCTTTTAAAGTTTGGGGAACTGGAGTTCCCTTTGAACCCGACACCAACTCTTTGGTAAGCAGCAGTTTTCAGCACACATCGTGAGGTGTGGGATCACCTAGCCATTCCAGAGCTAACACCCTGAGCCTCTTGGAAGACCCACAGACTCGAGAACTGTAGAAACCAATTGCATGCTTCAATGCTAGACCTTGAAGGAGACTTTTTTCCCCTGCCCCTAGTAAGGCCCATAGAGCTTTAAGAATGACAGTCTTCTCTCATCTGCCAGACTCAGTAGGTGGGGACCACCTGCATGGCATCCTCACAGAGTCACTAAAATAGCAGTAAGACACCAAGTGGAGGACCCAGAACTGAAGAGCAGTGGATATGGAGTTCACTTCCTCTGATATATACGGAACATTCCTGATCCATTCTTGACCTCGAACTGGGTGCTTGACCTCAAAGTCACTTTCCAGTGATGTCGATTGTGCTGTGTGTACTCTGCACACAGGTTCCTTGGAATTGTTAACACAGCGTGCTGGGACGCATGCTTCCCACGCTCGCACAAAGCACTGGGTTCTGTTACAGCTCAGTGTTAACGTTTCTTCCAGGCTCCGCCCCACAGTTACCTGGCAGCAAGCCAGGTGGGGCCTGACTGCTCTCTTGCTCTCTTCCCCTCTTCCCCCTCTGTCCCTTCTCTCCCCATTCCCCCCCCTCTCTCCACGTGTTCATGGCTGGCCTCTATTCTCTCTCTCTCTCTCTCTCTCTCTCTCTCTCTCTCTCTCTCTCTCTGCCTTTCTCTGTTCCTACTACCCCCTCCCATGCCCTAAATAAACTCCATTCTATACTATACTTGTTGTGTGGCTGTCAGCATGGGCCCGCAGAGGCCTCTACCATACCACGCCTCTACCAAACATATCCCTGGTGTCTTTTTCTTTTTTATAGAACACAACACTCAGGATGTGCATATGTCCAGAAATGACAGTCGTGGCTCAGCTCAAGCCGGACTATAGGATTTCGAGCAATTGGATAAAAACCAGCATTCCTCCAGGAACTTGTGACCCAGTTCCTGTCTCCCAAAGGAGTCATTTCCCTTGCCTCTGGCAGAAGGGACAGATGGCTCTCCATTGTCATATACCTGTTACTGCATGTCAAAGCCCATCCTAGCCTCCAGGCTCCTTCAGCTCGTTTTCATAGGTGCTAGATATACACCTCAAAGCGCAGGCTAACATCCGGGCCTTCTCATCGCCTCCTCCACTACACTCACTCTCAGGCCGGCCAAGGCAGTTCACAGGCTCCCCTCCCCCCGCAACCCCTCCTCCACCCTGCTCTCTCATCTCTTTCTTGCTGTTCTCTGACATTCCCACTTCTCCAGCTCTGGATGTTGGGATTTACACCAATTTGGATAAAGTTTTGGGTTTTAGATCTGGTAACACCTTCTTTCCCAGGCTTTGCCAGAACCGGAAGGCTCAACTGTGCAGCATCCTGCCTAAAGCTTGGGGCCACACAGTGGGGGGGGGGGGGAGTGGGGAAGCCTCAGGTCAAATGTCTTGGAACTTAACTCCCCACCCCCACCCCGCGCCGGAGTTACAGCACCAGATGATTAACTTATTCTCCGTCGTGAGCTAATTCAGTTTAAACCAGATTTCAGGATATAAAGGCAAGTGTTCTTTGGAAACTACTCTTGGGTAAGTTCACTGGTTCCAAGGAACGAAGCCAGGGAAGTCGCCATGGGGGGAGGGGAGAGAGAGAGAGAGAGAGAGAGAGAGAGAGAGAGAGAGAGAACAAGATGTCAGAGAGAGAGAGAGAACAAGATTATATAGGAAAGAGATATTCTGGGGAGGGGAAGGGCAGCTGGAGAGTTCAGGGCAAAGGGCAGGGTATTCCAGCTGCGCCCCGGCAACAGGTAGGGACCAAGGCATGCTGGGAGAACTTGGAAGCCAGGTCTGCTTTGGTATGTTAAATATGACCTCAACTGTTTGTCCCAGGTCTGAATCTCAACACTGGCCCTGTCCAGTGTTTTTCTTTCTCTTTTTTATCTGGGCTCTTTCAGATATCTGTTCTCTCTTATCTACAATGAAAACCTTCTCCCCAAATCATGGCACAACCATTTCGTCTTTTTCTTGAGACCTCACATACATAGTAAAGTCAGCATAGTAGAGCACACTTGTAATCCCAGAACTTTCAAAGTCAAGGCACGAGGACCAAAAATTCAAGGTTATCCTTGGCTATTTCGTAAGTTTGAGGCCAACCTGAGCTACCTGATCTGTCTCAGAATAAAACTAAGAAGAGGAAGAGGAGGAGGAGGAGGAAGAGGAGGAGGAGGAGGAAGAGGAGAAGGAGGAGGAGGAGGAGGAAGACCTTTCTTTTCATCTCAACTGTTTTCTTCAAATACAGCATCTGAAGCAAGGACTTAGACTCAAGCAACATATTAAAGAGGTGACCCAGAGTGCAGAAAAAGAATAACTGTTAAAGCCGGGCGTGGTGGCTCACGCCTTTAATCCCAACACTCGGGAGGCAGAGGCAGGCGGATTTCTGAGTTCGAGGCCAGCCTGGTCTACAAAGTGAGTTCCAGGACAGCCAGGGCTACACAGAGAAACCCTGTCTGGGGGGGGGGGGGAGAGGAACAAACAAATAACAAGAAAGAATAACTGTTAATCCTGGGATTCTCAACTCCACAATTGTCAAAATTAAAGCAAGCTGTATTTGAATGCATTCTAAGCTGGCCAGCCGGGCTGTCTCCCTAAATGGGGGGCGGGGTGTGGGAAGGGGGAGCAGCTGCCCCTAGCTTCTTGAAGTTCTTTTTATAGGGGAGATAAGGGATGGGAGGATTGCCAATTATTCGTTGTTAAGTGGATACAGTGAAAAAGGGAGGAAGAAGGCAAGGATATGTGTCAAGTGAATGGGGTTGCAAGTAGTCACAAAGGCATAGATACACATCAGTGAGTGGGGGTTACAAGCAGAGAGACCTTCCTTAATTATTAGGGACTTCACACAGGCACTGCAGGAATGTAGGCCATACACATACACGCAAGGAAAACTAATAGACAGACAGATAGATTAGATATAGATAGATATAGATATAGATATAGATAGGAGTGATGGTGTATTTTTATAATCCCAACCTGAGTAGAGACAGGATGATCCCTAGAACCGGGTGGATAGTTACTAGCCTACTTGTTGAGCTCCAGGTTAACAAGAAACCCCATTTCAATGAGGACGGTACAGCTTCCTGAGGAACAATGCCTGAAGTGATCATACACATTTGCATACATGTGCCCCCATATGAGTCCCCCCCACAAACATATACATACACAAAATAACTAATTCTGGACCCACTAAGATTGAACTGTAATTTGTTTATTTACTGACTTGAGATGATTTTCAAGCTCATTGAAGAAGTTAAGCTGGCAGCTGTCGTGTGGAATCAGATAAGTCAGGTCAAAAAAAAAAAAAAAAAAAAAAAAAAAACCCGCAACCCATCGCTGTTTGGTTTCTCCAGCAACAAGCTGATGATGTAATGTCTGTGCCTGCCTTTCTAGTCCTCACGGCTGATGTTAGTTAATGGGAAGAGTGAGTGTATGGACTCCACTTCAAGTCCAGAAGGCTCCTTTCCAAATGCCACAATCTTCCCTGAAATCTTTTGCTGCATTAAAAAATGGTGAGTTGCAATTTTCCATAAAGTTTGTATTCACATCGTCATAGATTCTTTTTCGGTGCCTTACTCAGCAGGAAGCAAGCCCTTATCATGCTCATTTCTTTTTTATGAACAGGATCCAACAACCGTGGGCTCAGCAAGTGGAGCTGAAAACCATTTTAATAACATTCGTGAACTACAACTGACCGGCACTCCTGGTAACTTCTCTGAGTTTGTTGGTGCAAAGAGACATGGCCACAGCACACCTTCTGCTGGGGATGAAAGGACTGGAGGCAAATCAAGTTTGCAGCTGCAAAGCATTTCTAGAGCATTCTCAAGCAGAATAGACAAGGATGATTATAATTTTAAAGACCGCCCCCCTCTTCCAACCGCTGTCTCTTAAGGGCCCAGCCTTGAATAAGGCATTTTGAAATCTGCATACTAATAAGTTCCTCTAAGTGATTTCCTGAGAAGTTACCTGTGGTGTGACACTATTCCTTCAGAGGCATGAACAAGTGTCTACTCACCCCAGATAGGGAACTGAAGACAGAACAGAGTGACGGGCACCACTGAAGTCTAACCTGGTGAGTGAGCTTTCTTGAGACTTACAGGAAAGGGATGTGGGTGAAGGGTCATTCACAGAAGCAGAACTGACTGAAAGCTGCATCACCAAAGTCCACCCCAGCGTGAATGACAGCTCACGGAAGCTGGGAACCTGCAGCACACTGCACAGCCTGCAGGCAGCTCGGCAGGTTGGAGAATGTCTTTTCCGAGTAGCTCAGGTAACCTGAGCCTCTTCCAGGAAGCTGGGCTGGTCTCTGCCTTAGAACTTAGGTTTTCAGGAGTGCAAAATCAGCTGACAGGAACCCTTACCTGCTCAGCATCCTGCAGTCCCAAAGCAATACACGTTTCATTTTAAAGAAAAAAAATATTTTTAAAGATTTATTTATGGTATGCACATTGACATTATCTTCGGACACACCAGAAAAGGGCATCAGATCCCATTACCATCAGTTAGGGTTTCTATTGCTGAAACAAAACACCAGAACCAGAAAGCCAGTTGGAGAGGAGAGTATTTATTTAGCTTACACTTCCAGATCACAGTCCATCATTGGAGGAAGTCAGGACAGGAACTCAAGCAGGGCAGGAACCAGAGGCAAGAACTGATAAAGAGCCTGTGGAAGGGTGCTCTTTGCTGGCTTGCTTCCTGAACTGGCTGGTTCTGTGTGTCAACTTGACACAAGCTGAAGTTATCACAGAGAAGGAGTCTCCCTTCAGGAAATGCCTCCATGAGATCCAGCTGTGAGGCATTTTCTCAGTTAGTGATCAAGGGGGGCAGCGCCCCTTGTGCGTGGTGCCATCCCTGGGCTAGTAGTCTTGGATTCTATAAGAAAGCAAGCTGAGAAGCNCAGGGGAAGCAAGCCAGTAAGTAATATCCCTCCATGGCTCTTGCTTCCTGACCTGCTCGAGTTCCAGTCCTGACTTCCTTTGGTGATGAACAGCAATGTGGAAGTGTAAGCTGAATAAACCCTTTCCTTTCCAACTTGCTTCTTGGTCATGATATTTTGTGCAGGAATAGAAACCCTGAATAAGACACTTCCCATGGCTTGCTCAGCCTGCTTTCTTATAGAACTCAAGACCACCAGCCCAGGGATGGCACCACCCACCATGACCTGGGCCCTCCCCCATGGATCACTAATTGAGAAAATGCCTTACAGCTGGATCTCATGGAGGCATTTCTGCAAGGCAGTCTTCTTCCTCCCTGATGGCTCTAGCTTGTGTCAAGCTGACATGAAGCCGGCACATAGCGGTTCTCTGTGCTCCAGCCTGAGGTCAAGGCGGGTTTCTGTGGATGCTCACATAGAAGCAGAGCCCCATTGCGTCGTGGCTCAAGTACACGAGGAAGTGAGAACAAGGCCTACTCTAAGCTCTGAGTTCCCTCAGCTCTGGAGATGCTCCCTCAACCCTGCTTGGGAGAGGTTTTCTCTGGTGTGGGTTTAAACATTCAATCCCCTCAGCTCCTTTCTTCCCTTCATAGAAAGAGAAAGGGAAGCATGCCCGTTAGCATTCTGTCTAAGCTCCACCCCACAGTTACCTGGCAATAGCCAGGTAGGCCTGACCCACTATTAAAAGGGGCTGCTTGCCCCCTCCTCCCTCTCTTGCTCTCTCTTGCTCCCTTGCTCTTCCCTTCCCCCCTCCCCATTCCCTTCCCCCCACTCTCTCTCCACGTGCTTATGGCCGGCCTCTTCTCCTCTACTTGTCTACTCTCTCTCTGCCTCTCTATGCTTCTACTACCCTCTTAACTCCCCTCCCCATGCCCTGAATAAATTCTATTCTATACTCTACCGCTGTGTGGCTGGTCCCTCAGGGGGAAGGGATGCCTTGGCATGGGCCCACCGAGACATCCCCTTCCCCCACACCTTACCACACCTCCATAGAGCATATCTCCCCATGCTAATGAGGCATCTCTATGACTTGTCTTTCAGCCAATGACCTTTTCCCACCCTGGATATTCCTACCTCCTTCCCACAAAGTACATAATCCTTGATTCACCTCAAATAAAGTTGATCTGTCTCCCCCAAGCTGATCCTGGAGAGTCATCATTTCCATTCATACTCACGGGGCTTCTGAGCTCCACGACTGTCACCCCTGATCCTTTTTCCCTCATGGAACAATATCAGCCAATGATCCCAGAGGGCAGGTAGGGTCAGAGCTTGACATTGGTCTTCAGAATCTAGAAAGTTCCTCCTATATTGTGCTGTACACTCACACACATGACATTTTAAGGAGGTGTTTTGTCTTCTCCAGTATTGTTCCTTCATCCTGGTGTTTCTTGGATGGGGAGGACAAATATGGGTCAGCTATTTCCGGGCTGATGATTCAACATCTGTGTGTGTCTGCCCCTCTCATGGATCATTGGCTGATACAGACCATGGGCAGTGGGAGCAGAGATGACAAACGTGGTTAGACAGCCCCGTGAGTGCATATGGTGAATAGCCACATGGGGACCAGCTATCAGGAGGCAGATCAACTTTACTTAGGGTGGTTCAAGGCTTATAAAGTTCTGGGGGACTGAGGTTAGGAACATCCAGAGGTTCACTAACTTGTTTTCAACTTTAATCTATCATAGAAGAAAAGACTCCCTTCTGTTTGTATTATCACTTACTTGTATTTGAAAATATTTAATATCTATTCCTTTAACCATCACACTTTCCCAACCTTTGCTTTCCAAATCTCTTTGCAATTACTTGACTGCTGTTGTCCAACTTATGAGATGTGTACTTAGTTCATTAATTCCCAGCCTGTTTATCGTTTATAGACATTTTCTGCACTCTCCCTATGAATTACAAAAGTTGTTCTCATAATAAATTTTAAAGATTTATTTTTATTTGCACGTGCAGAATGCAGGTGTCCCTGTAGACCAGAGAATTCAGATCTCCCTGGGGCTGAAGTTACAGGCACCAGAGAGCTAACTGCCTGACATGGGTATAGGTGTTGGGAAACACACTTAAATCCTCAGCAACAAGAGATCCTCCTCTGAACTGCTGAGCCACCTCTCCTGTCTTCTCAACAGGTTTCCATGCAATAGGTTTACTTTCCTTATGTATAAGTATATATTATATACACATCATGTTATATATAAATATATTTGTATATGTTCTATATGTATATATGTGTATATGTATATATGTATTGTGTGAATATATATATATATACAACTTGGTGGTTTTGGATGCTTGGGAAAGAACAACTCAATGACAGTGATAGGATGCAAGCTGACAGCTCTGTGGTCTGCTCGCGATAGCTCTCTAGACAGCTCATGGGTTTCTGACCAAAGTCAGAAAGCCTTCTAGACAAGATTCTAAAAGATAGCTCTCTAGATAGCTCACCTCTTGCAGACCAAAGCCCAGTCTTTTATTTGCATATCAATTCAACTATTTACCCCCATTTTCTTCTGGTTATCACACGAATCAGCACTTTATGATCTTAGCCCCTTGATTCTTAGAAAAAGGCAGCAAGTACATTTTTAACACAGCAAGTCCTAGGTGGTTTGTTTGCTGGACATAGCACTTTTGGTTGTCAAATCTAGACATAGAGACTATTTGTATGTGAGAAAGTTAGCTTTCTGTTTTCCAACTCTTTCACTGTCTAAGCTTGGCTGTCCTGGAACTTGCTCTGTAGACAGACCTTGATTTCAGAAGTTTGCCTGCCTTAGTAAATACAAACAATAAGCATATCTGGGTGAAACTCCATCCTGAGATCACTACTCCCACCATGCCTGGACCTACATTTGCCCTGTCCCAGGCTGACTTGAACTCAGAAGTCTGCCTGCCTTTTTAAACACAAACAATAAGCTTAGCTGGGTGGGATCCTACTCTGTGATCACCACTCCCTCACTGCCTAGTGCTCCTTTATTACTTGCATCATGAGCCTTGTTTTTTACCTGTTCCTTTTCCTTTACTGACTCATTAGTGCAGCTGCCACTGTTCTTTTAGGTCCATGAAGCCCCTCATATAATTCATATTGCATCCTTATATTTTGCATAGTTAAGAAACCCTATTTATATATTCTTGAACTCATGTTTTCAGAGTGCTTTTCCACAGCCTTAAGGACTGTCCTGAAGGTCACAGCATTACCATTTTGCTGAGGAACATTAGACACATTCTTGCTTTCTGGACTTGTACTGTTTCTAATTATCCTGGAGTCATTTGCCCTGGTAGGGAGAATGTTCCCAGGAACATGAAAAATATGTACATTATTATGCAAAGAAGCCTTATGCCTACAGCAACTGTCAGCATTTGTGGAGACCCATGTACTACTGACTCTGCTCCAGGGGCAAAACTATGTCACGCTGTCCCTTCCATGGCTATGTCAAACCTGGCAATTTATAATAAATATATTATATACTTATGTTATTATATTCTAATATAAATATATATTACATATTTGTATAATTACATCAATATATTATTTGAACACTGTTTGGGGGAGGTTATGGAAACTTCAGGAGATGCTGCCTTGCTGGAAGAAGTGGATAACTGGGAAAAGCCTTGAGATTTTATAGCTCTGTCCCACTTCCTGCTCTTACTCTCTTTGTATCCTGTGTGAGGTTGAAAATGTGATCATCTAGCTTCCTGTTGTTGCTATGCCAACAAGAGGACTCTCTCCCTCTGTAGACACAAACCAAATGGAAGCTTTTCTTAAGTTCCTTTTGGTAGTGGCACTTTATCAGTGACCAATTTATCTATCTATCTATCTATCTATTTCCGGGGATTTGATGATGATATATTAGATCTTTCCTACTGATTCTTTGTATTCTTCCTATGAGACATATACTAAGTGATTCTGTTCATTTAGAACTTATGTATGGCTTGCCACATAGTCCACATCTTAGGCTCCTGGTCTTCTACAACAAAGCCCCATAGATTCAGTGCCCTGTGGGAAACATAAGCTTATTTCTCATAGTTCTAAAGATTAAAGTCCAAGAGAGCAAAGTCCCAGCAGAATGGCTCTGTGATGAGGGCCCTCTTCTTGGTTCATAGACAGTTTTTTTTTTCCTTGTATGATGAAAGGCACACAGTAGCTCCCTGGCTTTTGTGAGGGCGCTAATACCATTTCCAAGGCACGATGATTGCCTCCAAAGGCTCTAATTTCCTATACCATCACATTAAGATTAGATTTCAACATGTGACATTAAAAAATTATTTAAAATCTACTCTTTGTGAATTTTATACATGTATACAACGTACTTTGTCATATCTATCTCCAAATCCCCCTGGGCCAGTTGACTGAGGAAGAAAACACTCGATACGGCTTAACTGATGGGTCTGCTCCATACAGTGGAACTGATGGGTCTGCTCCATACAGTGGAACTGACGGGTCTGCTCCATACAGTGGGAGTAACCAGCTCTACTACCACAGCCAATTCCACTCAGGGTGACTCTGTGGGACATCGATGAAAGATAGCTCACCCTGGGGCAGAAGCCAGGTGAATGGATTTCACTGCAGCTTGATCTACATCAAGAGGTGGCCGGAAACTTAAATCTCCAGAGACTCGCTTTTCCGGATGATCTGAAAATGAATAACAGTGAAGGAGGGTGGGGTATGGTTCCACACCCTCTGCTTCTTCCCTCTCAGAGTGTCTAGACATGGCTGCACACCAGGCTGGAAGGATGAAGTGGAGCTGGGAATGGGTGGAGGTCTGTAGGAATCCAGTCCAGCTGGGAGTGGGGTAGAGGGGGCTACTTCTCCTAGGATCTTAGTGTCACAGTTCTTTGAGGTGAAGGCTTTCTCCAATGATCTTCAATGAAACAGTTCTCTGAGACAATCTTAGCTTGTATACACACCTCCATTCAGCGAGGGCTTGCATGTACTTTATTCAGGGTGAACCAAAGGTTATGCAGTTCGGGGGAAGTGGGTGAGAAAAGCCAGGGTGGTCAAAGATCATAAGGTATTGAGATGCCTCATTAGCATAGGGAGGCTCTCCAGGAACCTCAGGCTGAGAGGCTCCTCAGGTAGCAAAGAGGAAGCCCCAGTGACCCAGGGGAGTGACCCAGGGGAGTGACCTCGGGAAGTCTGCCACAGTGCACCAAGCTCAGGGCTTTCCAGTAAGTCAAACTTAGCAGCAGGGTTTCATGACAGCAGGGGGCTGGACCTCACGAAACAAGAATAGAATACTATTGTCTCCCTGTGAATGTTCATTTGTGCAGGCAAAGAACACCTCCTGTAGAGGTGGTCTCAACACTCAGTGTACAAAATGTCACTCACAGCTATCAGTCAGACTCATTTCCCAGCCACGCAGGGTCTACCCGATGGACTTGTGAGCAAAGAGGCCCATAATGGCTGCATTACAGAGGCTGTGTAGAAGCTTATCAACTCGGACTCCCCAAGACCAAGGCAGGAAGTCAGAAGCACCCAATGCCAAGTGGGTAATGAGTCCATTCCTCTGAGAACAGTTCTCTGAGGGACCAGTCAGCCACCAGGTGGCAGGTTGATTCCACTGTGTCCCTTCTACCATAAATGTGGGTTTGTTTTCTCCACTTCTGCTTCTCCTGTTCCTAGGCTCTTGGGACAACATAATCACCCCGGTGGAACGCCCGCTCCACCCCCCGAGTGTGTGTCTGTTGGGTGAGTTTATTACATTGCAAAGGAAGTGTAGTTGGCAAGAGGTTGAGGGCAATACGGTTTATGTGGCTTATCAGAGTCAGAATTGAAATAAAGAGTAGAACAAAAAAAGAATGGAAATGAAATGGTGTGGGGATATGCTTGAAAAAAAAAATTAGTGCAGGGCATGCAGGTGACCTAGCTCAAGTGCTTTTTAAGGCGCTCTTGAGATAATTCATTAGCTCACAAATCCACTAATAGCATAATAATAATAATAATAATAATAATAATAATAATAAAGCCTAGGTCAGCCTTGAACTTTCTGTTTAACCCAGGCTGGCCTCAAACTCATAATTTTTCACCCTCAGACTCACAAGTGCTAGTGTTACAGATGCGTGCCACGATGCCTGGCTTCAGTGAATCCATTCTGGAGAGTGAAGACCTAATCAGCTCTTAAAGGAGCCTCCTTACCCTACCTCTGTGTAGCTCATAAGAAATCTCACAGCCGGGCATGGTGGCACACGCCTTTAATCCCAGCACTCGGGAGGCAGAGGCAGAGGCAGGCAGATTTCTGAGTTCAAGGCCAGCCTGGTCTACAGAGTGAGTTCCAGGACAGCCAGGGCTACACAGAGAAACCCTGTCTCGAAAAACCAAAAAAAAAAAAAAAAAAAAAAAAAAAAAAGAAACCTCACAGTTCAGCTTGGAGACTATAAATGATAATCCCACCTTAGTGAAACCCAGACCTCAATTTCCCCATTGGTGCCACTAAATGGTTACGATGCCCAGGGGTGTGCTGGTTGCAGTTTAAAAGCCACATCAGGACAATCCCTCGCGCCCTTGCTTTCCAACTTGGGCCCTGCAGAATGGCTTCCGAAAAGAAGGATGGCAAGAGGAAGAAGGGCAGTTCTGCCATCAACGAGGTGGTGACCCGAGAATACACCATCAACATTCACAAGCGCATCCATGGAGTGGGCTTCAAGAAGCGTGCTCCTCGGGCACTCAAAGAAATTCAGAAGTTTGCCATGAAGGAAATGGGGACTCCAGATGTGCACATGGACACCAGGCTCAATAAAGCCGTCTGGGTCAAGGGAATAAGGAATATTCCATATCGCATCTGAGTACGTTTGTCCAGAAAACGTAAAGGATTAAGATTCACCAAACAAGCTCTGCACATTGGTAACTCACCTGCTACCACGTTCAAAAATCTACAGACAGTCAATGTGGATGAGAACTAACCTGCTGAATGTCAAATAAAGTTGCAGAACTGAGAAAAATACAAATAAAAAATAAAAAACAAAAAACCCGGTCACATCCGTTTGTGTAGAGAATGAAGAATCCCAGGTCGTTGCAGTTGCCAGTCTCTGATGTATAAATATTCCCACGATGGCTGATTTCAGGCTACCCAGGAACTCTCTGATCACTGAAGTTAGAAAAGATGTCTCTTGTCATCTTTGCAGAAGCTGGTGCATCACGGAGGCCTCCACAGCTAGCCTGTTCCTCGCTCTCCAGTCTGGAGGGAAGTGGAGGACTTCCTGTGTTTCTGACAAGTGTGACCTGATGGCTGAGCTGAGCAAACCCAGTACCATGTATGGAAGGGCTGGAGTCAGGGGCGGAGGGGAGGAAGATGGATCCTGGGGCTGGAGAGATGGAGCATTGACTAAGAGCACTTGTGACCCTTCAGAGGACCAGGGTGGGGTTCTGTTCCTAGCATGCACACAGAGTCTCACGACTCCGTGACTCCAATTCCAGGGGCAAGATGCCCTCTTCTGGCCTCCACGGATACTGCGTGCGCATTTGGTGCACGTGTGTACAGGCAGGCCAAAAACATCCGTATACATAAAAATAAAAGTAACCAAATGTTTTCTTAGAACTGATCAGTTTTATGAACTAGCTCTGGCTCGTATCAGATGGATTTCTTTGCTTTTATCAGCCTCAGTCTCTGTCTGTGTGTCTTTGAAGAGTATGCCCTCTCGTAGAATTCTGAAGCACAGCCTTGTGTGGTACCCCTCTTCCGGCCACGTGATTCCTTCATCGGGGGTCCCCCTCCTCAGTGTATTCAGAAGCTACATTTTTTTAAAAAAAATTGCTGTATTTTATTTATCTTTTTAGCTTGGAATGGAAAGCATATGACTGCATCATGGCTTTGCAGAATAGACCTGGAGTCTCACACTCAGAGATCCTAATGGTATCCTTTTCAGACGTGACATCCTTCATCTGTGTGGGAGCATTGCACAAGGGGGAATGTTGGAAGGTAAGACATCATGAAGCTATGGTCCACACTGGTTTAAACAGTCCAGGCAAGTGTGCTGGGGATATTGACTCTTTTTCTTAAATGACCCTTTACAAGGGACATTGAGAACTGGAAGCTCTGGGCTAGCTACCCAATTAAGCTAAATGAACAACAGAATCTAAGAACAATAAGCCTCTCAGACCATAGGTCGCAAATTCAGGACATCTGGCCTGTGACCATTTGATGGCTGAGCTGTGAGACAGCTACTGTGGAACTGGGTCAATGTCACTGATGTTCTCTCTGGCTTCCTTTTGGTCTCCTTCCCCTTCCCCTTCCCCTTCCCCTCCTCCTCCTCCTCCTCCTCCTCCTCCTCCTCCTCCTCCTCCTCCTCCTCCCCCCCCCCCCCATCTTGTCTCTGAACCAGGTCTAAGAACATGCACTAAAACCAGGAAGGTTTTAAAGGAACCCAGGCCCCAGTGTGTTGGGAACAGCACATAGATACAGAATGGTACAGGATTTCTGCTTTGTGTGCTGTTCTGAGTCAGTGGGAGCAGA
Source organism: Mus pahari (assembly GCF_900095145.1). Taxonomy (NCBI): domain Eukaryota; kingdom Metazoa; phylum Chordata; class Mammalia; order Rodentia; family Muridae; genus Mus; species Mus pahari. The sequence continues at coordinate 104,461,841 of NC_034599.1, read as the reverse complement.
AAAGCAATTTCTCCCTGAGACTCCTGACAAAGATTAACGAAAAAGTCCCTTACTCCTTTTTGTTACCATATTTGCTGTGTTGCCCAGAAAGGGGGGGGTGGCCTTTGTTCAGCAATTTCCTCTATGTCTTAGATTAGACTCTTAGATTTTGGCTCAGGGTTCAAGCCCCACACTGGGCTCCAGATGTTGCCTGTGCCCTGGACCGTCCAATGCCAGACCCTACTTGTCCTTGGGGGTTGGAGATGAGGTGGCTTGGAATCAATGGCACAGACTCTGGCAACAGATAAGAACGCTGTAGCAAGCTCATATGAATGCTGCTGAGAGCTTGTTTAACAATCCATGGTGGGGGGTAGCCCTTTATACCTTCCACCCACATCCCATTGGTCCCATCTCTTCCAAGCAGCAGTTCCCAGTTGGTTGGCATTGTCTGAATCAGCAATCTTTGGTCTCTCAGGCCGTCTGCAACTAAGTCCTGCAAGAGTTGCTTTTGAAGCTTCGCAGCCCTCCCCCCATTTATGCAGAGGCAGCCACCTCCATTCCTCCCACAATTTAGCAGAAACCAAAGCTCTTTTAAATAAATCAAGCTCACTCTTGTGCTAACAACATCTAGGTTTAGCCTTTCTTCTTCAATGCAGTATTGTTAGGGATTTGCTTTCAAAATTATCCATTCAGGAAAGACTTATTGAAAAGCAACTGTGTCTGTGTTTGACAGTAACAAGTCACAAGTTCCTGTGTGTATGCAAGCACGAACACGCACGCGTGTACACACACACACACACACACACACACACACACACAAATACAGTGCTGAGCTTACCAAATCAGCTTTTTTTTTTTTTTTTTTTTTATAGCTCAGACTAGCTCTGCCAAAACATAACGACACTTCAGCCAAGACATAACGACACTTCAGCCTTTAGGGAACAGATCTGTCTCACAAAGAACTTGAACCCAAGAATGATTCTTCTGAAATCTCATGGTATTATCAACACAAACAAAACTCTGACTCGTACAACCCACTCCTTGTTCTTTGCTTCAGAAACAGAGGAGCCACTTTATCCTCACGAGCATGTTCAATTGAGCCCACAGTTTCTAACATAGCAGTTCTCCACGAGGCGATGATAATGGCCCAGTGGGACATCCAGTCATATCTGGGGATACTTTGGTTGTCTCAGCAGAAGGGTGGCAACTTGTAGGTGAAGACCAGGGGTACAATTCAACACTCTGTAGTGTACACAGCAATCTCTGGGACTTCCAGTCACTCTAACAAAATATCCCAGCAAAACAACTTACAGGAGGGAACATCTCAGTTGATGGTTTCAGAGGCCAGGATGAGGAGGTCAATCAGGGTGGCTTACACCATGGTAGCCAGAGAGCAGAGAGAGAAAGCATCCCTGACTTAGTTGGTTTTCTACTTTTTACCCTTATATTCTATCAAGGACAGTAGCCTAGGGGATGGTGCTGCCCACAGCCAGGGTGCACCCCCTTTTTGTTAACCCTCTTGAAATACTTTCCAATGTGTGATTGATTAATCTACCATGTGCCTCTCTTTCTGAATCTAATCAACAAGTCAAAGATTAAAATTAACTATCACATTTTTTTTTTTTTATGGTTTTTCGAGACAGGGTTTCTCTGTGTAGCCTTGGCTGTCCTGGAACTCACTCTGTAGACCAGGCTGGCCTCGAACTCAGAAATCCGCCTGCCTCTGCCTCCCGAGTGCTGGGATTAAAGGCGTGCGCCACCACGCCCGGCTAACTATCACATTTTATAGTAAGAATTTATTCAACCCAGGGTGTCCACACGGCCATGATTGGGAACCCTTCTATAGTGATTTCAACTCATTATAGTTTCATGAAGGTGAACTGGTTTAGGTTTTTGCAGCTGACTCCAGACTCGAGGGATAATTCAGATCTTTGTTATGACCCCAGGGTACTCAAACTCTCCAAACACTGTTCTCAACTACACATGTGTGTCACTCCAGCAATGTGTGTTCACTGCCTCCTTCATGCCACCATGAGCCCCACCAGGGGGTCAGAATGCCACTCTCAGAGGCTCAACACGGATAAAAGGTAGTTTATTCTAGCATCAAGTATGAGTGACCGTGGCCTGGCAACACAGGCTCAGGTTTGTGGGGCCAGAAGATCATGTGACTGGGAGGAGCCAGTCCGGAGAAAGAGTGAGGAGGTTGAGACATGTTCCAACCCCAAACCTCATCCTGCGACTGCTTCCTCCCTGCTCTGGACCTGCATGTCCCAGCGTACATGTAGCCTTATGACCCCTACCTCTGCCCCCCTTGAGGTAGTCACATAGCCTGGTGGCCAGGTAACAGGTTAAACCTCCTCTCTCCTTATAAGGACATGCCCAGCAAGCACCTGGAATCCCTCTTCCTACAAATGAAGCATTCCCAGTACCCCAGCACCAGCCAATGATGTACATTCACCCCGAAAACCCTTACCCATCCCCCAAGGTTGATGCAGCCCTTGTCATCCTTCCTCCACCCCCATCCCCCTCAGTAAAAGAACTGCTTCACTGAAAACCGTCTCTGAGGAAGGCTATTTCTCCTGCATTCATGAAGACTGAGACCCTGCCTGATCCACCCACCCTGGCTAAGCTTCTCTCCCTCCAGTCCAGCCTGCTGTGCACCGTGCTTAGACACCCTGTGGGGAGAAGTAAGCCAGGTTAGCAGAGGTTACCCCCATCTAGTGGCAATGCCCCTAGGTTCGGGCACCTGAACCTTTGGTCCCAGCATTGATGCTGCTCGGGGGGATTCAGAAGATGCAGCCATGCCGAGAGAAAGTCACTGGGAGCTGGCTTTGAGAGAAGACAGCCTTGAGTCACTTCCACTTGCTCCTTCTTTTTCATGTTTGTGGTTGAAGATGTGATCTCTACCTTCCTGCTCCTGATGCCACACCTGCTATGGCTCCCTGCCAGTAACAGACTCATCTGCCTAGAACCATGAGCCAAAATAAACTCTTCCTTCTGTAAGTTGCCTTGGGCATGATTTTTTTTTTTTTT
>NC_034599.1:104431251-104458704 GCF_900095145.1 Mus pahari | reverse complement strand
AACTCAGAAATCCACCTGCCTCGGCCTCCCGAGTACTGGGATTAAAGGTGTGTACCACCATGCCCGGCTGACAGGATGTTTTATCACAGCAGCAGAACAGTAACTAATACATCCCACATTCCAACGTGGGAGAGTTTCATGTAGGTTTGGGGTTTTGTTGTTGTTTTGGTTCAGTTTTTGGCTTTTTAAAATGTACACTAGTGTATATTAAGTGCATCATATATGTCTGTGTGGGAGTGTTGGATCCTCTGGAACCGGAGTTACAGACAGCTGTGAGCTATCATGTGGAAGCTGGGACTTGAACCTGGGTCCTCTGGAAGAGCAGCCAGTGCTCTTAACCACTGAGCCATCTCTCTAGTCCTCATGAAGTTTTTATAGTAACAGAACAAAGAAAATCATAGATAAGCATTTTTAATCACATTGGTGGATTACAAAACGAGCAACAGAATCTCAGCTATAGGCCTCAGGTACTGTCTGACGATCCACAGCCTTGTGGTTGGTGGAAATAGTGCTTTTTGTTAAATTAATACACCCCAAAGGCTTCTGTTCTGTTACTCACAGAACGTCAGGTTCTTCCCTGAGGTAGACAAGCAATGTCTATTTAGGGAGCTAGTTAGTCCAAGGTAAAGTTTCATTAGGCTCTGGGCCTGAAACATTCTAAACTCTCCATAATTATTGAAGTTCCAACCAGTTAAGTAGGTCTTACAGAATGTTTCTTTGAAGGTATAGCATATTTCTAGAAACTTCCATTCCCACAGGAAATGGAGACGGCAACTTCAGGGAATGCTGAGTGGCCTCTTTTTGTTTGTTGCACTTTAAAGTACTGATTTGGGGGTGCTTGTGTCCTTGCTCACGTGTGGGGTCAGAGGACAACCTTCAGGAGCCGATTTCTTTTCTCCTACTCACTGAGTCCTAGGGACAAACTCCAGCCATCAGCCTTAATGGCAGTCACCTTTACCCACTGGGCCTTGTTGCTGGCCCCTAGTGGCTTCTTGTGTGGAAAGAAAGTAGAAGCTGGGGCTGGAGGCTGGGATGTAGAGGACATGTGTGACAGGGCCTTGGACACCTGTAGGGTAGGAAGAGGTTCTAACACAGTTTGGCACTGTGTCTGGAGTCTGTGTTGGCATAGGCAAAGTGGAGACAGAGGTCGAGATGGAGGTGTGGGCAGAGCTGCTTCCAGAGCACAAATAACTACCAGGGTGTGGACTTAAGGAAAGGTGGGAGGCCAAGGCGGGGCTCCCAACCTTGTGAAATGAAGAATACCGATTTTAAGGTACAGGATGAGGGCTTCAACTTTCAACACTGAGTTAGGAGTCCTGAGAGACATGCAGGCAGTACCAGGGGAAGTTGGTAATCAATTCGGCAGAATAACTGAGTATCGGTCTACACCTGGTAGTAGGCACCATAGCAGTGGGAAAAAATGACGCAGACAGAACCCGGAGCCATGCAGGTAGCGAAAGAACAAGAAAAGATAGAGGCCAGTGGGCAAAGTGCTCGCCTTGCACACATGAGGACCTGAGCTTGATCCCCAGAACCCAATCGTGTTTTTAGCAAACACTTATAATCTCAGTGCTGGGAAGGGAGAGATAGGCAGACCCCTGGGGCTTAATGGCCAGCCAGCTGAGCCCACGTGGCAAGCTCTAGGCCAATGAGAAACCGTGTCTCAAAAAAAAGGTGGCAGCTGCCACCCAAGGTTGTCCTCTGGCCTCCATATGAATACTCGACACCACACACACACACACACACACACACACACACACACCAACTACATGGAGGAGAGATTCCAGGAGGAGTCAGAAGCACCAGCAGTGTCAAGTGCTGCTGAGATGTGAAATAAGATAAAAGTAGACAAAACAGGATGCAGTCAGAAAGGCTGACCTTTCAGCCCCCACCTGGTTTGTCCTTGCTTGATCCTGACCTGAAGATTTTCCTTCCTCCCCTAAAGCACCAATCACTTCAGTCCCCAAGTCCAGCGCTCCCGGGAAGGCCGGGGACCAGCCTTGGCTTGGAGGTCTTGGTCCCTGGGATGACAGTCCCTTCCCAACATTCTTTCTAGAGGTTGTGGCTGAGTCATTTGAGACAAGATGGAGAACACAGGTTGTGAATTCTGGGCAGTTAGGAGCTGGCTCAAATCGGGTCCTTAGGGGCTGTTGGTCCTGGGACCGGAGAGGCAGTATAGCCGCTGGGGAGCTTCAGGGCCTGACCCTGGAAGAGGTGACAAGAAGACAACAAGATCTTCACAGTGCCCAGCTTGGCTCACAGGGGCTTGGGCAGGACCCGAGACAGCCACTCAGGCTGCAGAGAAGGCTGCACTGAACCCTTACCCTACATAACTAAATGGGTCACATTTTATTAAACGAATTCTCTCTCTCTCTCTCTCTCTCTCTCTCTCTCTCTCTCTCTCTCTCTCTCTCTCTCTCTCTCTCTCCCCCCCCCCCCCCCCCCCCCCCTCTCCCCCCCTCTCTCCTTCCCTCCCTGTGTGTGTGTGTGTGTGTGTGTGTGTATGTGTATGTGTGTTGCTGGGAATAGAATCTTTAGCCTCATGCATTCTAGACAAGTACTTTGTCACTAAACAATATTCCCAGGGGCTCCTAAAGAACTATTTTAACTGCAAATGCTTTTGTGCATGCATGTCCGTGTCCCTGTATGCATTTTTACAGGTTTGTCTGTACGAGTGGAGGTCAGAGGTCAATCCTGTGTGTGGTTCCTCAAGACACTCCTCCTTACTTTTTGAGACAGGATCCCTCACTGACCCAGAATTGTTTGTTTCAGCTTGGTTGGCTGGGCCGAGAGAACCAGGGATCTATCTGTTTGGGCTATGATGCCTTTATCTCTTTGATATGGGTTCTGGGAACTGACTAAGCCATCTCCCCTGATCCCTATATTGCTTTTGATAACTTCTTCTTCATGTGAGATACGGTTAACATTGGGCCTGTGTCTGACCCACCCAGCCCAACTCTGTGAAAACTGGAGAGTGACTAACTTCCTAGAGACGAAGAAGGGGGAGATGGTGGAGCAGGACTGGGGGCGGGCGGCTTCTCAGTTTCTCTCTGACCTTTCTTTGCACTTGATGACAGCAGTCAACCAAATGATCAGGGGCAACATGAGCGAGCAATGGGGCCTCACAAGACGCATGACTTCCTTTTTTAATGTGCTCACGCCCCAGCGTGGGTTCCCTGGACTTACGACACTCTGGGTTTGGAAATCTTCATTTCCATTTCTTGCCACTTTGGGTAAACACAATTTTTAGAAAGTCGGGAGACCCTCACAGTCACAGAGGATGCTGTGACGTCTTCCCAGATGCCCTCTTCAGGACCATTGTGCCTGGTTCCCTCAGTCTGTCCTCCAGGCAGTGCCATCTCCCAGGAGACAACTGAGGACAATGGCTGATGTGAAATTTCAGGAACCTGGTCTGGTCACCAAAGTCCAGGATAGCCCTCGAGAGCCATCCCAGCTCCACGCCTCATGTAGGACCAGCTGAGGGTCACCACGTTGCGGCCATTGCTTCTTGTTCCCAGTGCTGCCTCATTCTATCCCTCACAGAGAGGTCTGCCAGAAGGCCTTGCACAGCAAGTGTTCTGTGCACACTTTTGCCTCTCAAAGCTCTGGTTCCTATGAATCTGATCCAGAGACTGACTCTTGGTTTCAGTGTTGTTTTTCACAGAAAGTCAGTCACGTGGCAATAGACCAGAAAATGCCATGTCCCACCTCGACTTTCAATACCTTCCCTTATCTTGTCCCATCTCTGGGTCACAAAGAAATGACCCTGAAATGACAAATCATGACTGTTAACTCTTCCAGTCTGCTGTACAGTAATGAATAGCTAAGTAGAGAGATAAGTATAGTTACATAGATAGGTGACAGATAGACAGATGAATGATTGATATCTAAAAGATGCATAGGTAGTAGATAGATAATATAGATAATAGGTAGACATAGATTGATAAATATGAGAAAATAGATATTTGAAAGAGATATTTTAAATCACAGTATTCTTAAGAAACTAATTCCCATCTCTCAGTTTCACAATAAGTCCCTGAAAACGGAGACCCTCTGGCCCTCATCTCCCTAGCGTCCTCCATCCTGTCATCAAGCTGAATACAAAGTGTCCGAAACCATAGCAGCAACGTGAGCAAGAGACATTGTATATAAAAGATTACCATCGCAGGGGATGGGCTATGGCTAGAGTAAGGAAAGCGATACAGAACACAGGAAAGGCAGTGCAGGAAGCAGCCATCGCCTCCAGGCTGACATGGAACATCCAAAAAGGAGACTTGGAAGGTGTCCAGGGTCCTTCTCCCCGGGTGGCTGGCACACTGTATCCTTTGCTTTTTAAACTGAATTAAACCAGGAATGGTGGCACATATCTTCAATCCCAGCATCAGCAGAGGCAGGCAGGTCTCTGTGAATTCAGGGCCAGCTTGGTTCATCTAGCAAGCAAGTTCCAGGTCAGACAGGGAGACACAGTGGGATATATATATATATATATATATATATATATATATATATAATATTATTATATTAATTATATGTAACTATGTACATGATTAATACAGTATACAATCATACACATATAATTAATATTATATTGTCAATTATATTGATAATTAATAATAAATTATTAATAAAACAATCTATACTTTATCAATTAAATCAATTAAATAGTTAACTTTAGTGGTTAGTTATTAATTATTGATTTATGTAATTAATTATAGTTTATATTATTGATAACATATAATTAAAGTATTGATACATAAATCTCATAGCAATTAATAATTAGTTAAATAATTAATAAAATAAAATAATGGTTGATACTTAGTAAATATTATAATGCATTGATAATATATATGAACATATATGAACATATAAATATATAATATATGCTATATATAAATATGTAATGTATGTTATGTATACCAACATATAATACATATTTGAAGAGAGAGTCAGTAGACTGGGAGGAGTATCTCTGCATCTTTGATGAGAACATTGCTTCCTCTGAAGTAAGAACACTGTAGCAGGAAACATAACACAATGAGTGTTGTTTATGGGACCAGTTCTTTGCAGCTTGGCTGCCCATCCTCACCCAGGCTGTCTCTCACTATGAATCTTCTAACCGTTCTAGTCTTCCTCTGTTTACTTTGCCCTGAAGACCCCTTGACTACCAACTATCAATACACTATGGCTCTCTAGAGTCATAGAACTTATGGGTAGTCTCTATATAGTAAGGGAATTTGTTGATGACTTACAGTCTGCAGTCCAACTCCCCAACAATGGACAGCAGCAGCTGTGGATGGAAGTCCAAGGATCTAGCAATTGCTCAGTCCCACAAGGCAAGCAGACTAAGAAAAGAGAGCGAATCTTCTTTCTTCCAATGTCCTTATGTAGTTCTCCAGCAGAAGGTGTGACCCAGATTACAGGTGTGTGCCACCATGCCTGGATCCAGGGCTTGCTTTGTCCCAGATGACCTTGAACTCAGATCTCCCTGTCTTAATCTTCTGGGATTCATAACCACTATGCCTCAAGATCTCCATGCCAAGATCTAGGTCAGAAACTTGTATCTCCCAGCCTCCAGATTAGNATCACAGGTGAGCCTTCCAATTCTGGATTGTAGTTCATTCCAGATATAGTCAAGTTGACAACCAGGAATAGCCACTACAATCTATTTTGGTTTTAATCTGTTGACTAGGAGCTCTTCAAAGGTCAGGATTTTTGCCTCTTTCGATCACTGGTTTTCTGTCCTGCATCTAGAGTAGGGATGGGCACATGCTAGGTACCATAGAAATGTTTGTTGAGTGAATGGGTGATCACATGTAGAAAAGTACATGGGATAGCATCTCAGACCGATAGCAGGTTGAGTTACAATGATTAGGAGGCACTCAGACCTTCAACGCTAAGGCCTGTGAGCCTCAAACCAGCTATAGAAGGCTTTGCTTTCACAGGGACAAATGCTGTGGTTTCAGTAAAGGTCACCTCAAGACTCGTGTGCAAAAAGTCCTTGGTCTGGGTACTTTGAGAGGTAGTAGGACCTTTAAAAGATAGAAGAGGGGCAGAAGGAATTGGGGTGACTGGAGATTGTACTTGAAGGGAATATATTAGGATCCCAGCACCCCCCTCTTCACTTCACAGCTAATATTAATGGAATAGCTTTCTGAGCTGTGAGCTCCTGCCACAGTGCACTGCCTCATCACAATCCCAGAGGCAAAGGGCTGAGTGACCACTGACTGAAGCTTTCAGAAGTAGCTTGTCCTCCTTTTAAAAGTTAATTGCCTCAAATACCTTGTCCCTCTGATGGAAAGCTGATAAGACAGTGCTCCATGTGCTTACAGAGGACAAAGCTTCCCGCAGGCCTCTGGGTCAGGAGTGTACTTTCTTCTTTCCCATAGCCTTCAAGACAACAACGAAGACTGGTGAGGATGTGAGGAAAGAGGAAGCTTATACTCCTAGTGGTTATGTACGCTGACATAGCCATGACGGAAATCAGTGTGACAACGGTCACTCAGGGACAGATCACTTGACCAGTGTGCATGTGGTTCTAGGCTCAATCCCCAATAGTGGCAAAAAGTTAAAAAATAGAAATGAACATCAGAGTGGAAGTTCCTCAAAAACAGACAAACAACAACAAAACTAAAAACAGAACTCCCATGAAACCCAGCTGCACCACTCCTATGTACTCAAGTAACTCTATGATGTCAGACCTCAGAGGTACTTTCAGCAGTAAAGGAAAATCAAAACTATTACATTTGAAGGAAACTGAAACTGAAAATCATGATGTAAAGTAAAATAAGCCAAACCCAGAAGGATACACATTGCATATTTTCTCTTTTAGGTGGAATCTAGACCTAAATGTGTAACTGTGCCTGTGTATGCACACATGTGTATGTACATGTGAGTGCACATGTATGTGCATGCATATGTGTGCACATGTATACACATGTGTGCATGTGTCTGAGTGTGTATGTGTGTGTCTGAAAGAGAGAGAGGGGGAGAGAGAGGGAGAGAGGGGGAGAGAGAGAGAGAGAGAGAGAGAGAGAGAGAGAGAGAGAGAGAGAGAGAGAGAGAGAGAGAGAGAGAGAGAGAGAGAGAGAGAGAAAGACTGAGACTGATAAGATGAGAAAGGAGTCCATGATGGGGAGGAAGGGATCTTAGGCAAGAAACAAGAGAAAGAAGTTATGATGGAATACATGTGACATGAAAGTAGAAGGAGAAACAGTCACAGGGTAGAAAGACGACCAACAAGAAGGGACAGGGAAATAGGCAGAGTAATGGGGTTGGGGATGAATAAGAACAAAGAATAGTGGCACACATGCATGAATATGCCATAATGAAACACTTTCTTTTGTATGCTAATTTGGAAAAAAAATCCTATGGCCTGAATGTGGACAGGCAGAAGCTGGGAATCAGACCGAAATCAAGCAATACTGGAAGTGAGGGCCACTGAGAGAGAAGTTGGAGTGATCTTGAATTTACAGACCTGTCCTTTTCCTCGAGAGATTTCAGTTTACCATCATGGGGTAACACAGAGCACAGAAAGCAACTGAGGTACCTACTCCCACCCACCCCCTACGCATCTAATGAGCACTGTGAATGCTTGTGAGTCTGCCTCCTGTCTAGGACTGAACTATGAGCCACTTTGCTTACTCACAGGCCAGGTGTCACGGTGTGGCTCCAGGACATCTAGCTGCAGAAGGGCGAGATCTCAGGAAGGTGACAGCTCAGGGACCCTGGACTGTAGCCCTGTCCATGGGTAGACAGGTCATCCTGGGGCCTGGAGATTCCCACTCATTCATAGATGCCCCCTGCTGGGGAGGAGAGACCTCATTCGGAAGTTCCTCCATCCTGGGTTCTCCCTTCTCCAGCGTGAGTTTCGTTTTCTGTCCTAGCTCCCGGGATGCTCGGGGCTTAATGCTCACTCATGTTTATCTGGGCTCTTTTCTTTCTATGTTTTCTTATCGGTCTCCTCATTACCTATTTCTGTTTTTATAGGTACACTTTCCGAATCACGTGCAGATGATGCAAAGGATGTGCCTAAATCAGAGACATCGCCTAGTCCCCAGATTAGGTCAGACAGAGTTGTGGGCCTGAGGGCAGTTCACACACACTCCCCCCTCCCACCCCACTCCCAGCTCTTTGAAGTTGTTCTTCTTCTTGGAATACCCATCTTTAAACAGCATCTTTCTCCTCCCGCCCCCTCCCTACCACTCCAAGATCAGGCAACTGTCCAATTCCTTTCTTCATCCCCATTCTCCATCGGAAGCCAAGTCTCCCTTCCTCACAGTCCACCTGACCATATCCCACACATCCTCACACAGGACTTTCCCCCGGGACTTCCCCCTGAGCGGGGTCAGCTACATCAAGTGTCCCAGCATCAACTGCTTCCTTCCAGCTGCTTGCAACACTCTTTGCTTTCCGACGTAGGAATGCCCACACCAGACTTGGCGTTCAGCAACGCTCCTCTTCTGTCCAGCTCTGTCCCCAACCTCCTTCCCTCCTGATACCACTCGCTTCCATGTTCTCTGGTGAGTATGGACACTTTTGTGCTCTGGAAGCTGTTATCTGCTCAAGGAACTTATGTCAGAAGCCGGGGGGTGGGGCGGTGCGTCTCGGCTTCTGACATCACACTCTGATTATCACTGGAAGCAGGCGTGAGTTAGTGTCCTTATCCGAGGCAGCCTGGAGGACAAGCTGGCTGAGAGGTACAGAGAAATCAAACATGGGATCCCGGGAGAGGGAGAGACGCAAACAACCTCTCAGTTTCTCTGCGGCTGACAGGAGCTCCTGAGAGAGGCTTTCAGAACTTGATTCCAGCTGGCCCTTGAAAGCTGTGTCTGGAGGCGAGAGCCTCAGAGGAATAAACAGTGCCTTCTCTGGCTCCTCGGGGTCAAGACCAGTCTGTTCAGAGGAAATGTTGTTTCCCTGACCCCACTGTTCCCACAGCCCCCTGGATGGTAGATCATGGGGCTGCACCCTTCCCCACCCTTGGGAACTCAGTCAAATGGTTATCTTTATCTCGCCAGCTTGTCCTCGTGCTTGACCAGTGCAGTTTCACTTTTGCAAACATCTGTTTATATCCCTTGAGAGAAAACTATCAAGCAGCCTGCCTCAAACGAGGCTGTTTTGGCCGGTGAGCAAGGTAAGAAACCGTTTTTTTTAAATATCTGGGAAGTAGGCGGGCACCAACTTCAGAGCTTAACCCAGTCTCTGGTTGTTTTTAACTCTTTGTTTTCTTAGATCCAATCTCTCTCCCGTTTAGAGTCTCGTTTCAACAAATGAACTTAAGTGGCTTTAATGTCCCTGACTCTTTCTGTGCCAGGCAGCTTCTGTCACATCAGCAGTGTGGTCCCTGGGTGCTTAACGAGGAGATTGAGTACGGCCACCCCTCTGGGGGAGTGGGGGCATATTTACTTTCAGTCTTTGGCTGTAGTATGGAGGAGAATCATAACCTCTGGTTTCCCCACAGGGCAGCCTCCGATGGATATCTACACAGTGGCCCCGGACGATGAATATGATGTCTTCATCTTAGAGGACGACCTGGACAACAGTGGGCCAGACCAAGTTCTGGCCCCTGAGTTCTTCTCTGCTCAGCAGGTGCTGTGGTTCTGCTGCACCGTGTTTGCGGTGGGTCTCTTGGACAACATATTGGCGGTGTTTATTTTGGTGAAATACAAAGGACTCAAGAATCTGGGGAACATCTACTTTCTAAACCTGGCACTTTCAAACCTGTGTTTCCTGCTTCCCCTGCCGTTCTGGGCCCATACTGCTGCACACGGGGAAAGCCCTGGCAACGGGACCTGTAAAGTTCTTGTCGGACTCCACTCCTCGGGCTTATACAGCGAGGTGTTTTCCAACATCCTCCTCCTTGTGCAAGGATACAAGGTGTTTTCCCAAGGGCGACTGGCCTCCATCTTCACGACAGTGTCCGGTGGTATTGTTGTGTGCGTCCTGGCATGGGTCATGGCTACTGCACTCTCTTTGCCCGAGTCTGTGTTTTATGAACCTCAGATGGAAAGACAGAAACACAAATGTGCCTTTGGCAAACCTCACTTCTTGCCAATCGAAGCGCCACTCTGGAAGTACGTTCTGACGTCAAAAATGATCATCTTGGTACTTGCTTTTCCTCTGCTGGTTTTTATAATCTGCTACAGGCAACTGAGGAAGAGGCAGAACTTCAGGGAGAGGCAGTATGACCTCCGCAAGCCCGCTCTTGTCATAACGGGCTTGTTCCTTTTGATGTGGGCGCCTTACAATATCGTGCTTTTCCTGTCTGCTTTCCAGGAACACTTGTCCCTGCAGGATGAGAAGAGCAGCTACCGCCTGGACGCAAGTGTTCAGATCACACAGCTCATAGCGACCACCCACTGCTGCGTCAACCCGCTCCTCTATTTGCTCCTTGACAGGAAGGCCTTTACGAGATACCTTCGCAGCCTGTTCCCACGGTGCAATGATATCCCATATCAAAGTAGTGGAGACTCTCAGGAAGGGCCGCCAAGGGAAGGTCATGGCAGGCCCATTGAACTGTACAGTAATTTGCATCAAAGGCAGGATATAATATAAACACTCATCCTTGTCTCTTCACATTGTTTTATGTAATTTTTATATGTTTGTATAAAAGTAGAATATAAGAGGAAAGGGGGCTGGTTAATGAACATTTACTACTAAGCATTGAATTTGTCTCTGGCACATGGCTAAGTTATTTATAAAGGTGAATTCCACTCTTCCTCTTTAGCGTTTGTCCACAGTGTGGGCGTGGGTGGTGTGCAGTCCATAAACTGAAGCTCGGTAATTGTCCAGAGTTACATAACTATAAAATGGTAAAACTGATGTGTAAACTTCAGAGATCACTGGCCCCAGAGCCTGTGAGTTATCCAAGTGTGCCAGCCTTTTAGTAACTGTCAGCCAGAGGTGATGGCATGTCCGTCATCCCAGTACTCTAGGAGGCAGAGGCAGGAGACGTCTCACAAATGCAAGTAGAACCCGACCTCCCCCCAACCTCAATTCTTATTTATTTATTTTTTTGTTGTTCATCAAAATACATGCAATAAGTATATATTTTTAAAGCACAGCTTGAAGGTTGGGATTATAGTTCTGTTGGTAGAACATCAGCCCCGCAAGCCCAGCTTTGATCTGTAGCATGGCATATACCTAGTGTGATCATGCCTGTTTTGGTTTGGTTTGGTTTGGTTTGGTTTGGTTTTCAAGGCAGGGTTTCTCTACGTAGCCTTGACTGTTCAGGAACTCTCTTTGTAGTCCAGGCTAGCCTTGAACTCAGAGATGTGCCTGCCTCTGTCTCCTGAGTGCTACCACCTGGTGATGCACATCTTAATATCAGCTCAACTCAAGAGGTGGACACAAAAAGATGAGAAGTTCGAGGTCATCCTTGGCTGCAGAGTTAGTTCAAGGTCAGCCTGGATCCATTAGACCCTGTCTTAAAAAAAAAAAAAAAAGTCCCTAAGCCAAATTTGAGCGTATTCTAAATTAGAAGCAAGCGTTGGCATGGAAACAATTTCCCAGGCACTTGCTCCTGCAGGTCCTGCGAGGCACTGGCTGCCAAAGGTAAGGTCCTGTGGACCCTGCTGGACTCTCTTGACTACTCACAATACTCAGGGTTTTCTGATTCTTCCAGGCCTTGAGTTCTCCGAGGTCTCAGAGTCTGTATCATGAAGGCTCCGTATCTTAGAAAGTTAACAAGAGCAGATGTAAAAGTCCATTTAGAAATGTTAGAGTGAAGGAGCACTGTGACCTTTGAAATATAACACATCCCTCAGGCCTCGTTAGCCTGTGACTACAAATAAGTTCCCACTTCTTTTAGAAGCTGAGTTACACTGGGGGTGGAGGGGCCACCTGCCAGACAGCAGGAGGCTAGCTCTTTGCCCAGGGTTACAGGTCTCAGAGTCCAGAGATCTATGAGTGTCCCCTCGTCCTTTGTTAGTGTTCAGAGCTGGACTCCGCACTCTACCAGGGCTGAGGGCTTGTGGCCACAGATCTTCTTTTACAGCTACAATGGGGCTACTAAGTTGGGCAAGATGGGCAGGCAAAGAGTGGGACTAGAGCATCGTCCCAAGGATCCCAGGACCAAGGGTTCTCCCATGGCATAGGTTAATGTCAGTCACCATCATAGCGGAAGGAAAAGAAATGAAGGCCAGGCAGCGAGGTGGCTAAGCGTGTGGTGACCTTTGCTGTGTAAGCCTCATGAGCTGAGTCAGTCCCCAGAACCCACATGAAGGTGGGAGGAAAGAAATGGCTCTGAAAGTTGTCCTCTGACCTCCACACATGTGCTTTGGCTTATGCAGAAACACACACACACATGCACACACATACACATGCACACACATTCACACACAAACACACATAGTCATGCAAACACACATGCACACATATGCATACACACACACACACAAACACACACAGATATTCACACACACTCACACATGCATGCACACAAGCACACACATGTATACACATGCACACATACACATGCAGATACACACACACATTTTAAATGTCTCGAAGGAACTAAAATTGGAATTCTTGTGTATTGCTGGTGGGAATATAAAATGACACAACCAATTTAGAAAGAGATTTTTTTTCTTTGTTTTCTGAGACAGGGTTTCTCTGTTAGCCCTGGCTGTCCTGGAACTCACTCTCTAGACCAGGCTGGCCTTGAATTCAGAGATCCGCCTACCTTTGCCTTCTGAGTGCTGGGATCAAAGGCGTGCGCCACCATTGCCCCAAGATGAAAGTTTCTTTAAAAGATAAATATAGAGTTACCAGTCATTCCACTTCTAAATGTTTACCTAAGAAAATTGAAATTGGAAACAGCCTGTACACACTTATCCACAGACTTTCACGGAAGCTGTATTTATATGGCTGTAAGCTGCTGTTGATCTACCGGTCCCTCAACAGATGGATGGAGAAAGAGCCGCAGATGTGGAATCACATGGCTTCATGCATGAAGTCTTAAAAGGCGGAGCAAAAGCTAGCTTCTGCTCAGTTATATATTCTAATTTCCAATGTGTTAAGTTTTTGTTTTCATTTGGATAAAATTTTAGAAAGCACGATGTAATCCTTAGTGGCTGAAGCCATGGCTATTACGGATGCTTAGATAGGAAGCATATGGGATTCATTACAAAAGGCACAATGGCAATGAGGAGCCTGGTGGATGTGTTCATTATCGGGATGGAAATGCTGTTTTCACTAACACTGTGATCTATTCTGCATCAACTGTATTCTAGTATGGGTGCTTTTGAAAGCCTCTGAGGCCTCTGGTGTATTAGTGTAGGCTGTCTCTGGGGCAGCCTGGGGTCCTCTGCTGCTCAGGTTTCCATCAAGCAGCATGAGGGAGGACCCCCCCATCTCTACCACTGACTAAGGAGGAGAGTAGGGATAGCACTCTACAAGGAATACAGTTGTAAGACAGACAGACAGACAGACAGACAGACAGACAGGCAGGCAGACAGACAGACAGACTCAGGAAGAAAGTATCTCAGTAGGTATGCAAGAGGTTTGGGGATTTCAGGAATATCATCTCATCACAGATTTAAGGTCTCTCCTCTCTAACCACTTCTGTTCCATGTCAAACAGAAGTCTCGGGAAATCACGTCATTCTCTGATACTTACTGATAGGGATGAACTCAAAGGATGGCCTTGTCAGAATTTCCAGAATGAAAATTCAGAAAGTGGAAAGATCTGGAAGCCCTAATGGGAGCTGCAAGGAAGACAGATGCTGAGAATCAAGAGTGGGTATGGTATGGTGTACTCAAAACCCGAACCTACAAGGCCTTTCTTCTGTGTTAGACCAAGTAGACTGTTTCCTAAAAGCATAAACACACTTGAGGCCCAGTGACATGGCTCAGAAGATACAGGTGCTTAGCATTAGGCTGGTGACCCTACTTGGGTCCTTGGATCCACAGGGTGGAAGGAAAGAACCAACTCCAAGTCGTCCTCTGACTTCTATATTTGTGCTTGGGTACACACACTAATAAAAATGTAACAAAATTAAAAATAGCACTAGCTTTTCTATTTCCCACAAATACTATAATTAAAAAAAAAAACCTAACAAACAGAAAAATGACTAGTGTAGTTAAAAATACAGTGCTTCTCTTTTGCTTGCAAGTTATTTGCCAGTGGAAGAAACTTCTGGTTGGTCCTGTCTGTGAGAGGTCCTGTCACTGTAGAATATTGCGGTAGGTGAGGCTGAGGCATGGGCTAGTCATCAGCCTTCAGTCTTACCACGGCAGCCATACAAGACAGATCTCATGTCTGGGCACGGAAATCCACCCTTCCAGCTCTCTAGACCACACTGCCTAGGAAAGGGACCCACATTCCCAGGAAAGGGTGTAGACATCCCAGCAGGGATGAAGACCACGTGCCTCTACCTCTTGGATATCAGAGGATTGAAACGAAGAGAATTGGAATTTCCCCAGGAGTCTCATGGTAGAGAAGGGGAGCTGGGCAGGCGTCTTGTCTTCTGGGAAGAGATTTCACACGGTTCTGAGCACTTGTTAGATCACCTTGCAGGACAGACTGGACTGGAGACAATGATCCACATGGGACTGCACTTGGCGAGGTCGCTCAGTTATACAGAGCTCTTGCCCTCTATTTAAACTTGAACCTCATGCCAGGACCCAAATATAGACTTGAGTAGGGGTGGTCACTGTGTTCTCAGATTTATTTGGATCAGAGCCTGAGCCCTGACAGACCCCTAATAAAAAGTCAATTAAATAAACAAGTAATGGTAAAAAGCAGGAGAGAGGGAGAGGGAGAAGGAGAGGGAGAGAGAGAGAAAGAGATGTTTAATGTGGCCACATTGGTTGGGAAGAACAAAGAGAACCAATGTCCTTTTTTGTCTTTGTGGGTCCTCATACAAGGTTTTGGGTTGAGCATGTGGAGGGGCAATCTGGGTTAGGATGTGGTTCTGCCCATCACCATTGTCCTAGCTTGTCTCTACTGCCACACTGAATGTGGCTTGCTAGGGGTTGTCAGGACTCACATTCTGAAGGTAACAACTCCAGGTAACAAGGACACCTCTGAAGACTATACAGAGGCCCCAGAGCTCTCCCATATCTCTAATGGCATCTTGTGAACTATCCCAGCATAGTGGCACTGTTCTGCCGTGTGTTGGGTAAAGTAGAGAAGCATAGGGAATGGTTTAGTAACCCAGGACTCCACCTGGTTTGGGTGATGCATGCCTACCTTTTAATAACACTCTTGGCAGCCTTGCTCCTTTACCTGCACTTGCTGTGCACACATGCCTCTCTCTGAACAATGCACCTAACAACCGCAGACCCCATCTTCATCAGGCCACACCCACACCCCTCTCTGAATAATGGGATATGTTTCTCTATCAAATTCGGACAGTTTCTTTTCTTTTTTTTTTTTTAAAGATTTATTTATTTATTATATGTAAGTACACTGTAGCTATCTTCAGACACTCCAGAAGAGGGCGTCAGAACTTGTTACGGATGGTTATGAGCCACCATGTGGTTGCTGGGATTTGAACTCCAGACCTTTGGAAGAACAGTCGGGTGCTCTTACCCACTGAGCCATCTCACCAGCCCGGACAGTTTCTATTTAAAGGTACTCCTCAAATACCCTAGTTGAGGGTCAGTTCATCAAGCCTGAACTGGTTTTGAGTGAATGTGCATTAAGGCAAAACTGTCCTCCAGTGAACTTCTGGGGAGAATCCCCTATGTTACATTTGCTTTTCCGGTGCTGTGTGAAAACATCCTGACCAAAAGCAAGGTGGGGAGGAGAGGGTTTATTGGGCTTACAGGTTACAGTCTATCACAAAGGGAAGTCAAGGCAGGAATCTGGAACTGGAGACAATGGGGGAGCACTGATTTGTAGATTGCTGTCTGTATGCAGGTGAGGTCAAGTGAAATATAAAGCTAAAGCCTGTGATTGGGTAATGGGAATGGAAGGCAGGGCTGAGAGAGAGAGAGAGAGAGAGAGAGAGAGAGAGAGAGAGAGAGAGAGAGAGAGAGAGACAGGGGACAGGCAAGGGAAGGACAGAGAAAGCTGGAGGAAGAGGACTAACCGAATCCACATGGCTTGAAATAGCCACAGGTAGCTATGAATATCATAGAAGAACAATAGAGTCATGCAGGACAATCTTGTATCAATATCAATTGAGTTTTGAGTTCTTTGAGTGGGCATTTTGTGAGTTGAGAATTTATTGTTATAAATCTGACTGGTAAATTACAAGCCTCCAGAGTTGTGATTTTACTGGCTTTCTCCAGACAGCTCTGTGAACTAGAGGTAGAAGATGGGTGAGGGATGGTGGTCTGGGAAAGGCTGGACTTGACCTGGGTTCTTCCAGCTTAGTCTGTGAAGGAGAGCGAATGTGTTCTCACCCTGTGGCTCTGGGCTGTAGTTTGCTCTTTCCTCTGTCCCCTGCTTCATAGAGGGTGGAAGTGCACTGTATCTGGACAGTTGACTATTTTCCAGTGTTAGCCGGCCACCAGGAAACAACGCCTTCGGTTCAACAAAGAGGAAATGGAAGCAATGGGACTTTTTTTTTTTTTAAAGTTCTTTTCTTGTTTGATTGTTTTACTGATGTGCAGATAACCTAATAAAGCTCTTTTTAAAAATCAACATTTAAGATAAGGGGTGGGAGGTGGGATCACAGACCAAGAAAACAATGCTTTGTTTTGGGTTTCTGAAGCCAAAGATCTGACATAAATTTTAAGAAGCCAAGAGAATGGGTTCCCTCTTCCCTTTTCCTATGTTCCCCAACCTTAGGCAAGAGTCCCCACATCCCATAATATTCAAGGATCATCCCTGTTTAACAGGACCTCTCAGGAGAACCATGATACTCCTGACCATCATCCCCACCACCTCCCGGTTCTCCCCTCAGCTACCTCTCAGGTTGGGTTCCTGTCCTCTCTCCACATGCCTTCGCCCTAGACAGACAACTTTCCTGGATCACTGTTACCAAAGGAAAGGACAAGCATGTCAACAAAGGGTGGCCATCCTTACATTCCATAGCCTAGCCGATGCTATTAGAGGCAGTGGTGGCGCACGCCTTCAATCGCAACACTTGAGAGGCAGAGGCAGGCAGATCTGTGAGTTCAAGGTCAGCCCGGTCTACAGAGTGAGTTTCAGGTCTCCCAGAGCTATACAGAGAAAGTCTGTCTTGAAAAGTCCACACCAAACCAAACCAAACAAACAAGAAAAAATAAATAAAAGGACTTCATAGGTACCATGGTCAGACACGGTCTCCACAACCATCCTTTCCTGGAGACGCTGTGCTCCTGGAGCCCATCTGTCATCTCCAAGCACGCGCCCCTCGTCCAACTCGACACGTCCGCCTCTCCCATGCAGTCAGCTGCCAGTCGCCCCATCCACGTCGCCAAGGAGTCGGTGCTGTTTGGCTCTGAACTCTCGGCCTTACCTTTCTCGAGAAGCGTGGCCTCTCAAGATGCTTCCCTAACAGCCACCAGTTCTGACAAACTTCCTAACGCCACCCGACCATTCAGACACGGCTTCTGAGATTTCCACTCACCTCCTCCTCTCCCTTGAGTCACTTTTAAGAATCTATTTCGGAGTGTGGCACTGGAAGCCAGCAGTACTATGTCTTTCAGTGTGAGGAGCAGGGTGACGTTCATGCCCACAGCTGAGGCTGTTGATTTGCTAATATCCTCCATGCAGGTGGCTGCTGAGGCTCCAGGGCACTGAACCCCCCTGGAGCTGGAGTTACACATGGCTGTTAACTGTCCAACACAGGTACTAAGCCACGACTCCAGCTCAGTTACCTTTGTAAATATATAATATGTGAATGTGTACATATATAAGTAAATATATGTGTATATACATGTACATATACAAACACATGTTTATATATGTGTGTATGTATATGTATAGCTATATTTATACATATATACATGTACAGTATATGTATATACACACATGCATATAAGTGTGTTTATGTATATGTGTGTAGATATATACATATACATATATATGTGTGTATATATACACATATACATAAACATATATATTGGATTGGAAAGACTTCTTAGTGGTTAAGAGCACTTAAGACTCTTACAAAGTTCTCAGGTTCAATTTTCAGAATTCACATGGTGCTTCATAACCATCCGTAACTCCAGTTAGAAGGGATCTGACACTGCCTTCTGGCCTCCAAGGGTACCAGGCATGCACGTGGTACACAGACATAAATGTATGAAAAACATTCATACATATAACAATTTTTTAAAAGTTTAAAATATTTAATTTTTTTCTGTCTTTCCGTGGACATATGTGTAGGTGCCTGTGGAAGCCAGAGGTGTCAGATCCCCTGGAACTAAAGTTACAGATATTGGGAGCCAAATCTGGACCCCCTGGAAGAGCAGACATGACTTAACAACTAAGCCGTCTCGCCATCTCCTTAGTTACTTTTCCCGTTGCTCTGACCAAACACCTGAGAAAAAGCAACTTGGAGGGAGAAGGGTTTGCTCTGGCTTATAGTTCCAGCCCGTCATGGAGAAGTAGAGATGGGGCTGGCTGCTCTGTGGTAGCAGCAGTGTGCAGCCCGGACTCCGCCTCAACTCTTGAAAGACCAGAAACCAGAAGACAGACAGGAAGTGGAGCTGGGCTACGTGGGACCAGGCTACCAAACCCCAGTGACCCACTTCCTCCAGCAACATTCCACTTCCGAAAAAACTCTACAGCTTTCCAAAAGACTGCTGTGGCTGGGCCCACATGTTTAACTACATGAACCTATGGGCTCATGTCTTACTCTAACCACAGCAGGGGCAGAGGAGAGCCTTGAAAGTGAAATAACTAAAGGTTTTGCTTCTGGTCCAGAAATGAAGGGGAGATAGAGTGTCCTGCTGGAGATTTCATTAACACTGTGACATGTGGCTTTATATGGCATTGAAATAACAGGGAAAATAGAACCTAGAGTTACTGTCTGGCACCACCATTTCTTTTTCACTTCCCATGTGATACATCTAGCATATCCCAAATGAAGGTTTCTATTTCATCCTGGGTTAAGACCCAGGGGGACAAATGGCAGAGCCGCCACTGACCCCTGGTGGACACAGAGACAAGAGGAATGCAGTCTTGGTTGGTCAGCCCACTGGGGTTTTTATGTAGGGGTCATCTGCTCCTCCATCTCTCAGGAGCAGATGACACTAGGTCCATTTCAACCGGGGAAAGCAATGTCTCTGCTGGGTCTTTTTTTCTTGTTATTTAGTTTTGTTGTTTAGTTTAGCTTCGTTTCTCAAAACAGGTTCTCACTATGTAGCCCTGGCTGTCCTGAAACTCACTCTGCAGACAAGACTGGCCTCGAACTCACAGAGATCCTCCTGCCTCTGCCTCCCGAGTGCTGGGGGTTAAAGTTGTGCGCCACTACACCCAGCTCACTGATGGGTCTTTAATTTCACTTTAGTGTCTGGTTTATTCAAGAAGGTTTGTGGGGGGTTGGTTTTGTTTTGTTCTACACTTGTGAGCATTAAACTCTATCATCAAATGTTTCTCATCAAATAGACTTCTCAGGTTAGTGAAGATGAACAAAGTATCTAGCCCTAATTCAGCATAGCAAATTTAAAAAAAAATAAAAAAAGGAAGGAAGAAAGAATGAATTTTGGTCCCCAAATTATTGGCCCTTTTCTGAAAATTCTAGAAGATCTGCAGAGCTGTCCATTGTTGTTAACAATGGCAACAATAGGTAAATGCATTACAATGGAGCAGGATTACTGGTTCGTTGGACTGCTGTGAAGAGCTCGCTAGAGCAAATGGGTAGGGGAATAGTGACCAGGAGGTTGGGAAAAGTGTTCACCTTGCAAGCATAAGGGCCTGAGCTTGATCAGCAGTGTTAGCCTTCTGTTTAAGCTCACTCCACAGTTACCTGGCAACAGCCAGGTAGGCCTGACTCACTATAGAAGGTGCTGCTTGCCCCCTCCTCTCTCTTGCTCTTGCCTTCCTGCTCCTGCTCTCTCTCTCTCTCTCTCTCTCTCTCTCTCTCTCTCTCTCTCTCTCTCTCTGCCTTTCTCTGTCTCTACTACCCTCTTGCTCCCCTCCCCATGCCCTGAATAAACTATTCTATACAATACTGTCCTGTGGCTGGACCCACAGGGGGAAGGGATGCCTCAGCAAGGGCCCGCCACACCTCACCACACATCCACCAAACATCCCTTCTCACTATCTTTTTATACACACATTACCCAGAACCCATATTTTAAAATCCAGGAGCAGTGGCTCATATCTGCAATCCTACTGCTGGAGAGGCAGAAACAGGGGAGACTTGGGGCACACCACCCAGCCTACCTAGCTTATTTGCCAAGTTCCAGGCCAAGGTAGAGACCCTGTGTGCTGCCTACCTCTTTTGTCAACTTGACACAAACTAAAGTCATTTAGGAAGAGGGAACCTTAATTGAGAAAATGCTTCTATAAGATTGCCTGTAGGCATGTCTGTGAGGGCATGGTCTTAATTAATGATTGATGGAGAGGTCCCAGCCCACTGTGGGCAGCGCCGCCTCTGCAGGTGGTCCTGGGGACTATAAGAAGACAAGTTGAGGGGGTGGCAGGTGGCATATGCCTTTAACCCCGGCAGTAATTTGGGGCCAGCCTGGTCAATAGGACAGCCAGACAGGGCTACACAGAGAAACCTTGTCCTGTAAAATCAAGAAAGAAAGAGAGAGAGAAGAGAGGAAGGAGGAAGGAAAGAAAGGAAGGAAGCTGAGCAAGCTAGCTAGTGAGCAGCAAGCACTCCCCCATGGCCTAGGTCTCCAGGTCCCTGCCCCCTGTTTCCCCTTACAGTGGACCACAGCTGTAAGACATAAATTCTTCCCTCTTCAAGTTGCTTTAGGTCACAGTGTTTATCACACAGCTGTAGAAAGCAAACTAGGACACCTTCTTTTTTAAAAAAAATAGGTGGACACCGGAAGCAGAGAGAGGAAGGGACCTGGGTGGCAGGGGGAGGGAGAGGGGAAAAGGGGAACAACATCAAGTATGGGAGAGGGAACAGGAGAGAAGCCCAGAGGGCCAGGAGAATGAATGGCAAAATGCAGCCTTTGGGGGTGGGAGATGGGGAAACCCTCTAGAAAGTTCCAGAGACCTGGGAGGTGAGACTCCTTAGCCAAAATGCCCAACAATAGGGAGAGGGAACTCACAGAGTCCATCCCCAGTAAATAAACAGGACCCCAAGTGGAGGGACAAAGGTTACCAACCCACAGTCAAAATTTCTGACCCAGAATTGTTCCCATCTAAAAGAACTGCAGGGACAAAAATGGACAAGAGACTGAAGAAAAGGTGGTCCAATGACTGGCCCAACTGTGACCCCATATCATGGCAGGGCTTCAAGGCCTGACACTATTACTGATGCTATGTTGTGCTTACAGACAGGAGCCTAGCTTGGCTGTCCTCTGAGAGGCCCGACCTGCAGCTGACTGAAACAGAGGCAGGCACTTTCACCCAACCATGGACTGAAGTTGGGACCCCTGTGGAGGAACTAGGAGAAGAACTGAAGAAGCTGAAGGGGTGGGTGACCCCACAGGAAGACTAGCAGCCTCAACTAACCCATACCCCAGGGAGTTCCCAGAAACAGAACAACCAACCAGGCAGCAGAGAGAGAGAGAGAGAGAGAGAGAGAGAGAGAGAGAGAGGCCTCAGGGAGGGGCCTCAGGGAGGGGCCTCAGGGAGGGGCAGCACCCTTTCGGAGGCAAAAGAAGGGGAAATGGGGTGAAGAACTGGGGGGGGGCAGGAAGGGGGGCTGGGATGTAAATAAATAAAATTAATTTTAAAAAAAGGTGAATGGTGACATTCCAGATTGTCCTCTGGCTTTCACACGCATGTGCACACACATGCATAAGCATTAGTGGAAGGAGTACACAGTCCTATGCAAACATTAGTGCAAGGAGTGCACACAGTCATATGCAAACTTATGCTGAAGTATACATGGTCACCCATACGCACACATGATCTTGGGCACATATATGCACATGTACTGTGATCTCTATGTGAAGAAACCAGATCCCCTGGGGACAGAAACATCACATGGTTGTCCCCAGACTCCAGGTCAATGGGCATCATGTCTGAAACTTCAGGCTAAAGGAAGGGCTGGATCTCCAAAAGCAAGTCCAAGTGTGCAGGCAAGTGGTCAGACACAGGATTGCCATGTAAAATTCAAGGAGCAATGAGTGAGTGACACCTCATTTGATGAGAAACACAACACTACTTCATTTTATTTCTACCTAAAGTGACAGCAGGGAGTTAGGAGACCCGACGGACCATGGATCAGGCATGAGGCTTCCTGGGAAGGTTCTCTCTGTGTTTTCACTGGGTAAGAAAAGCGCAGGCTTCCAGGAGTGCTGTGGGACACAAAAAGCAGGTCATTCAGACACAGATTTTCCCCAAAATCTATAAATCAAGGAGGTTTCAAACACAGCGTCTAAGCCCCTGTCCTGCCATCGTGAGTCAGGGCTTGCCTCGTCCGTCCACGTGTTTCCTACCACCTCTTGTAGCAACTGTGGCCTCCTGGGCCACAGCATCTCCCTGCTCTGACTTGAGGGTCACGTGACTCACACCGCTCAAGTTCACAAGACACTGAGCCTCTGGCTCCTGAATGGTGCACGATGAAGGCTGATCTGTTCGCTTACCCTTCATCTGCAAATACTGGCCGAGCGCCTGCCTTGTGTGAGCCACTCCACCACGAGCTGGAAGAGCATGGGCAGACAGCTCTGTCCTCAGGCACATGGCCTCTGCACCTGTGTCTTCTGTTCACAGGTTCATCAATAGCCCTGGGTCACCAAGGGTGGACCATACCCACAACAGCCTGAGATGTTGCTCAATGCAGATCATGGCTCCTCATCTCAGGTCCACCAGCACAGGGAACCTGACAATCCATTTTTTGCAGGCTGTGGTATCCTATGCATTGCTTGCTAAGAACCCCAGCCTCTACTGCCTGCTACCAGAAGCACTTACTAAACTGTGGTCATCAAAGGTGTTTCTAGGCATGACCAAATGTCTGCTTTGGAGATAAAATTGTCCTAAGCTGAGAATAACTGACGAAGAGGTTCTGGGCCTGCTCTGACTCCTGGACCACAGCATCTGCCATACCTCTATGTCTCAGAGTAGGGACCACCAGATGTAGGGATTCGAGGGGCTACTGTGCACAGGCTATCGATGCATGGGGATGCTTGAGGGTTGCTCCTGAAAGCCTTTTAGCAATCTGTATGTATTCTTGTGTGTATATGTGAGTGTGTGTGTGTGTGTGTGTGTGTGTGTGTGTGTAACAGGTATTTGAATTTCTTTTTTTTTTTTTTTTGAGATAGGGTTTTATGTACCTCAGGCTGGTTTCAATCTCCATATGTAGACACCTGATTCTCCTGCTTCTGCCTCTCAAGTTCTGGGATTACAGGTGTGCACCACTACACACAGTTTATGCCATGCTAGAGGCTGAACCCAGGGCTTTGTGCATGTGAGGCAAATAATCTACTAACTGAGAGACATCACCAGCCACTCTTCCAAACAGTTTTCAAGAATGAAATTATGATCAATATACTTTCCTACATGTGAACTTCCTGTGTCATGTGTGTGAATACTTTGCCTGCCCGGATGTCTGATGACTACATGCCGGCCTGGTGCCTACAGAGGCCAGAAGAAGTATCCGATTCCCTGGAACCGGAGTTACAGACAGCTGTGAGCTGCCAGATGGACAGTTGCTCGGGACTGAACCGGGGTCATCTGGAAGAGCAGTTGGTCTCTTACCCTCTGAGCCATCTCTTTGGCTCTACATTTTAAGGTTTTTAAGAACCTGCACTTCTCCACACATTTTAGCCTCTGAACCCAGATCTTCTCCCATGTTGGTTCCCTGGCAATTGTATCCAGAACCCACTCACGGGAGCTGGAGCACTGCTTCAGGCGCTCGGTCGCCGTGACGTACTCCTTTCCCAAATACTTCTCTGATGTGGTTTTGCCGGGGATCTTGGCCAGACACTCAGTGTTGTCATTGAACAGAAGGTTTTTGGTTCTAGACTGGAACAGGCAAAACTCTCCTGGGCACCTCTGTCCATTTCTCCCAAACTGAGCCTGTGTCAAGAGAGTGGACTGTCTGTGAGTAGTCAGAGAGTTGGGTGGGGGGGGAAGGAGTGATAAGGGTCCCTCCATTTTGGGTAAACAGCAGACTAAAAAGCAGCAGTGTTCTTTTCCCTGCCTGGGATGACTCTTCCCAGCACCGTGCTCCCAGCACTGTGCTCCCAGTGCCGTGCTCCCCGCATTATGCTCCCCCTGGCAGTGTGCCCACTTCAGTCAGGGCCGGAGCCTCACACCACTTCTGACCTTGCCTCCCGTATCTTTCCTCTTACTAAATCTGTTATCACTTCCTGTGGAACTTCTTGCTGGTGATTAGAGGTCAGATGAAGATTTTTGGGGTTCTCCCCTGAAAGCTGGTCATCTAGAACATTCTAGTGTCCAGCTGTCCAGAGGGGTAGTTTGAAAATTCCCGTGTTTCTGTGAACTGGGCCACCGCAGGGCACTCAATCTCTCTCGGCTGCAGTCCCTTCTCCTTACCAGGGCTGTTGGCCTCAAAAGTGTACCCAGAACCAGCATGCCATGATGGGAAAATAGAGACTAGAAAAGGGAACACTAGAACTCAGTCATCCCTAAATCCACCAGTGTGGGGTTCCCTACAAACACCAGGGCCCGCACTGTATCAATTCACAAGAGGCAAGAAGGAAGTTTGGTTCAACACAACTCAGTAGCCAGTGTTGGGTCAAACTTCAAACCCCTGACACCAGGTAGTCTGTTTCAGGCATATTTAAGCACAGTGCAATTTAAGGGGAAAACAAGGTTCCTGGTGATAACTCAGCCCTGTGAATACAACAAAGCTTAAGACACGATTATGTGAATAACTCTTGTAAAGTACAAGGCATCTTCCATAAAGATGGGTTCTATAAAACCAGGCTCCGGGGACAAGAGGCTCAGAGAGGATAATGTTACAGACTGACTGAGGCAGGCATATAGTCTGGCATCCAGAGTGGCTGGGTCATACAGATAGTGCGGAAGTTGCCAAGCTGTTAACCACACCTGTTCCCAGCCTTCTTGGCAGAAACAGGTCATGCATCTCTTCCTTGAAGAGACAACGCTGCATGTTCAATAATCCTGCTTTTCCTCATATTTATCTGTGAGCACAAAGACCTCGTGTCTCCTACACATGCAACACACTCTGGATTTGTGCTTCACAGCCTTTGTCCTAGCCACTGTTCATTCCTCTCTCTGAGTCACTAGAGGAAACAGCAGGAGGGAGAGGTTGGAAAGTTCAAGTCTGGGAGCAGAGAATCCAGGCAGAAGTCTAGTTGGTTCCTAGAAAGGCTCACAGCACGGAGCAAATGCTATCCCCATAGAGCAAGCAGAAGGGCTAGAAAGAAAGGTCTGAATGGATGAACCACCTCCCTGTAGGAGCCCATGCAGTGAAGAACATGCTGGGAGCCCTGCTGGTCCATACCTGTTGGTCAAGCAGCACCTGCCGAAGGACTTCCACCTTGTCTGTCCGAGACACGACAGCATGGTTTGGGGCTATGGCTAGGTGGCAGTTCTTAGCCTCAGTCACAGGCTTCCGGGTGTCATCAAGGCACAACAGCTCAAAGTCTTCCAGCTTTAAGTTCCTAGCCCACTCTTCAGTGTTCTTCCCTGGTAAAAGAAAGGTACCATTAGCCATAGCTAGCCTGCTAGGCCAAGGTATGACTATTTTGAAAAGCACATATGAGCTGTGGTGATATCCAGGAGACAAAATGGAGCTTTATCCTTCTCAAGCTATTCAGGCAACAAATAGGCCGAGCTTAGCCATAAAGGAAATTCGTATTCAATAAGAAGTTTATACATGTGGTAACATGGCTGATTCTCACAATTATGATGCTATGGTAAAGAAGCCAGCTACAAAGGGCCACAAATGATAGTTGCGTTTATGAGAACAGACAGAGCCATGGGAACAGGAAGCAGATGTTGAAAAAACAAAGACAGTGAGTGGGCTGCCAACAGATGGGGTACTTCATGTTGTTCAAATGAGTGTTGTGGAGTTGGATGGTAGCATTGGTGGTTTTACCATTCTGAATGTGTTAAAGCCTACTAGATTGTACACAGACAATGGGTGGATTCTGAAATCACCAAGTTGTATCCCAATCAAACTGTTAAATGTTCTTTTAAGGACTGAAGAGATGGCTTAGAGGTTAAGAGCTCCGGCTACCCTTCCAGAGGTCCTGAGTTCAATTCCCAGCAACCACATGGTGGTTCACGACCATCTATAATGTGATCTGATGCCCTCTTCAGGCCTACAGGCAGAAAACTGTATGCATAGTAGATAAGTAAATCTTTTTTAAAATGTTCTTTTAAGTGTGTGTGTGTGTGTGTGTGTGTGTAGTGTGTGTGTGTGTGTGTAGTATGTGTGTGTGGTGTGTGTGTATGTGTGGTGTGTGTGTGTGAGTAGTGTGTGTGTGTGTATAGTGTGTGTGTGTAGTGTGTGTGTATAGTGTGTGTGTGTTGTATGTGTGCATGTGCATATGTTCAGGTATGCTTGCCTGTGCAGTTATGTATGGTGGTCAGTGACTGACTCTGGGTATCTTCCACAATCGCTTCTTTGCTCTGTTTTTGAGACACAGTTTTCCATAGAACTCAGAGTTCACTGATTCAGCTAGACCAGAAGGCTCAGGATCCCCCTATCTCTGTTCCTGTCATCCCCAGACCTGGGATTGCAGGCCCATGACACTCCATCTGCTTTCTTAGATGGGTGCTGGGGATCCGAACTCAAGTCTTAATGCTTGCATAACATGCACTTTACCCACTAATGTATCTATCTCCCTGCCCCTTCCTTTTACAAAAGAGTTCCATTTCTGCAATATATTTTCTAGTAGTTTCCAAAAACAGAAAGCAGGTTGAGTACCCTTTATTCAAAACGTTTGGAACTACGACTACTTCTGCTTTGAAATTTGTTCAAGTTTTTGAGCATTTGTATGTACATAATGAAATACTGTGGTCATGGCAATGCAAAAATAAAATATTCCGTTATGTTTCATATGCAAATTACAGGTGTCACCTGAAGGTCATATTGCCTAGTGTTGCCAGAGTGACCACAGTCTGGCTCTGACTCACCAGATGAGGTCAAGTGTGCAGGATTCCCCACATGTTAGATATCATGTGGTGTGGAAAAACTTTCCAATCCTAGAGCATTTCCAAGCTCAGACTTTCACAGTCTTTTCTGTCTTATTTCAGTACAACATGGAAAAGATTCAAAACTCCATGGGCTTATCAATAGGTCTAGTTAATTCCAATACACATAGGTATTAAGTACCTGAGAGCCTTAAAGTTCAATTTGACATCAGTCTGATGATACTCCCTGAGTATTGCACAGGCTGCCGTGAGTTCCAGGTGTAAATATGTCACACCTGTGTGTGCACACAGAGGCTCATCAGCCGTGTCACACCCGTGTGTGCACACAAAGGCTCATCAGCCAAGCTCCTG